>NC_142938.1:3509442-3521942 GCF_046866305.1 Octopus bimaculoides | reverse complement strand
TGAACTTGAAAGGTGACAACAATTCACGTCCCCTCGTTCGGAATTTTCTGGCCAAATTCCTAATACTTCTTTGCCAAGAATACTAAAAATAGGAAAAAAGGAATGTTTCTTTTGCTTATTTAACACAGAAATATAATTTTTGTTGTACCTTGGGAGGGTCGTTAAGCCAATAATAAACAAACACACACACACTGATTCTGTTTCACTTCTTTATTTGTTAATTGGTTAACAATTTAACCAATTGACTAATTTATTATTTGATTAACCATTCAATCAGTTATATTTAGCCAAAAATAGACCTGAAGCACATATGCAAATGAGCGAGACATGTCATTGATGAGGTCATGAATGGCAGTGTAAAGACTTCAACAAACCTAACTGAATGATTTTTTTTTAACTGAACAATCAATCAACCAAACTGATTACTTAATTGGTTAAATAGTTTACTAATTCCCTAATAATAACAAAAGAAGTGAAACATAACCAGTGCATGTGTTTATTATTGGCATAATGACCTGCCTAATATACAACTAAATATGTTTCAACACACAAATTCATATCAAGAATCTTTCAAACTAAACACAAAACCCAAATTAAATTTAAAACGAAGCAAAACCCCCAGAAAATATGTAAATATAGATCATATAACCAAAGGTGAAACTTGTACAAAACATTGTCCTTTTAATGGCACATTTTTAATAATCTCTTTAAACTCGTACAAGCTTCACCAATGTCCTTAAGATACAACAACGATTTTTGAAGCTTTTACTGTAGACATATAGATCTATTGATGTCGGTTTAGGTGGGGTGATTCAAGTTTTGTTGTGGCCTCAATGGTCATGTTGCTAATTAAAAAACTAATTAAATACCATTCTAAAGTGATTCTTAGATAATTGATTAATTGGTTTATCCAAATCCATTTGTCACAGCCTGTAAGTTATGTTCTATGTCATAATTTATATACTTTGTCAATATTGTGAGGTGTGTACTTTACCTTGTCCAGGAACTCCATACAATGGAATCGGTAACAGAACGGTTATCAACCAGCTTGCCACCAGGTACTGTATAGATCTTTTCCACATACGCTTCGGTGCCAACCTGTATAAAAAGACACACACTTGCATACAGAAAGGATTGTTCTGAAAGACCAACAAGGTTAGCAACATCATCATCATCATCATCATCATCATCATCGTTTAACGTCCGCTTTCCATGCTGGCATGGATTGGATGGTTCGACTGAGGGCTGGCTAGCCAGAAGGCTGTACCAGGGTCCAATCTGATCTGGCAAAGTTTCTACAGCTGGATGCCCTTCCTAATGCCAACCACTCCAGGAGTGTAGTGGGTGCTTTTTACATGCCACCGGCATAAGGGCCAGTTAGGCGGCACTGGCATCAACCAGACTTGAGTGGTGCTTTTTGCATGCTGTGCTTGAGAAGACCCGGCAAGCCAAATGAGACAGTATTTCGTGAAAGAAAATGGGAGTAGTGCCCAGGTGGTTGTCCTTACCTTAATGTAATTACTATCAGCAGAAAAATCCATCTTCAAAATGGCGCCAGGGACCCCTTTACAGAGCCCACTTCTACTAAGGTTCTTTCCTTGGCTCAGGTCATAGAAGTCTACGAATTTGTCCTCAGTGCCCACAGCTAAGAACCTGCCGTCTGGGCTGAACCTGCAAAACAAGGAGAAGCAGCTTGTGACAAGGGGGAGGGTTGAGAATGGGTCTCCTCATGTGGCAACAGTTGTTTGGTAGATGGAGTGGTGGTGGTGGTGGTGGTGGTGGTGGTGTTGATGGTGGTGATAGTGGTGATTGTGGTGGTGGTTGTTGTGGTGATGGTGGTGGTGGTGGTGGTGGTGGTGTTGAGGTGGTGGTGGTGGTGGTGATAGTGGTGGTAGTAGGCATAGTATGACTGATGAATGGTTAAAAAGGCCCCAGGGTTGGATCCCAATAAGACAAAAGTCATTTTATGGTAACATAAGTTACAGTGGTACAAGTAGTAGTTGTCGAAGTGGTGATAGCATTGTTGGTGACGAAATTTAAGAGAAAATACGAAAAATTACTCATCCACAAACAAACAAAATAAATTAAAGAAAACAAACAAAAGGCAAAAATCAATACTCCACTGACCTGAGGTCATTGACAGAAGCTGACCGGTCCCTTTTCTTTCCCCAGAAATTCATATCCTCACTGTTCAACAAGATAAACTCTCCGTTCTTCAGGCCAACAGCAATCAAGTCCCCGGCAGGACTATATGCTACAGCTCGGACGGGACCAACATGTAGCTTAGCCTTCAAGTCCTA
Organism: Octopus bimaculoides; assembly: GCF_046866305.1. Classification (NCBI taxonomy): domain Eukaryota; kingdom Metazoa; phylum Mollusca; class Cephalopoda; order Octopoda; family Octopodidae; genus Octopus; species Octopus bimaculoides. Next base: position 3,519,642 of record NC_142938.1, on the reverse strand, counting down.
AATGAAATGGTTAGAAGAATGAGCGTATATGTATATATATATATATATATATATATATATATATATATATATATATATATAAATGTAAAAATGCATCAGTTGTCAAGTGATGAGGAGACAAACACAAAGATATATACATACACACATACATACATACATACATATATATATATATATATATATATATATATATATATATATATATATATATACATATATATATATATATATATATATATATATATATATATATATATATACAATGGGCTTCTTTCAGTTTCCATCCACCAAATCCACTCACAATGCTTTGTTCGACCCTATATCAGAAGACACTTGTCCCAAGTGCCACGCAGTGGGACTGAACCTGGAACTATTGGTTGAGAAGCAAGCTTCTTACTACACAGCTTCTTGCTTGTGCCTATATATATATATATATATATATATATATATATATATATATATATCATCATCATCATCATCATCATCATTGTTTAACGTCCGTTTTCTATGCTGGCATGGGTTGGACGGTTCGACCGGGGTCTGGGAAGCCAGGAGGCTGCACCAGGCTCCACTCTGATCTGGCAGTGTTTCTACAGCTGGATGCCCTTCCTAACGCCAACCACTCCATGAGTGTAGTGGGTGCTTTTTACGTGCCACCGGCACAGGGGCCAGAGGAGCTGGCATTGACCGTGATCAGATGGTGCTTTTTACGTGCCATTGGCACAGAAGCCAGTCAAGGCGGCGCTGGTATCGGATACGTTTGGATGGTGTTTTTATGTAAATAATGTACATAATTCCTCATCTCTTAAATGTAGAACTGTACAACGAATGATGTTCTTACGGATTCAAATATGTCCCTCAGCATAATAGAATCGGTGAAACGTCTGGATTTGTAGAACAGGAACTGTTCAAAGGGAGATAACTGCGCTAAGTTTCACTTCAAAGAATTTCAATTCGAGGCTTTTTTCTTTTTTTCTTTTCATCACCATGCTGACCAACATTAATCTTACCCCACATCAGAAAAAAAATCCATCTGCCTACAGCCAGAAGATTTGGCAAGTTGCCTGTATTATCAAGAACAATAATAGATGTGAAAGCAATGATTAAGTTTCTGACCAGACATAACCAACGCCTACACATCATCATAATCTCTGTCTCTCTCTGTATATATATATATATATATATATATATATATATATATATATAGAGAGAGAGAGAGAGAGAGAGAGAGGCACACATGGCGGAGACGTAAGCCCGCCTGCCAACTGTTTTTTGAAAATGGAAACCCACGTTTTCGGTTATGGATATTCTGATTCTGTAAAAAAAATTGGCAAAAATAGCAAGGTCTTTGTCTTGTGAGCTTAGGGGTACTGGCGACATATAAAAAGCACCCAGTACACTCTCTAAGAGGTTGGTGTTAGGAAAGGCATCCAGCCAGAGAAACCACGCCAAAATAGACAACTGAAGCCCACTGAAGTTCTCTGGCCTGCCTGCTCCTGCTAAACTGTCCAACCCATACCAGCATAGAAAACAGATATTAAATGATGATGATGATAATGATGGTGATGGTAGGGATGATAACAGAACTACGCGTATAAATAAACACATATGCAAATATATAGTGAGAATTTACAAAAAAACAAAAGACGATGCCAGGTGTGTAAACAGCAAACAGATTTATAAGTTTAACGCTTGGGATGGTGATAAAGTCTTTTACATTTCGAGCCTACGCTCTTCAGCAGAAAGAAACACAGAAATAAACAGAGAGAGAAAATAGAAGAGAAAATAGAAAAAGGTTTAGCGATCAATCATGCAAATATATATGTATATCTATTTTTGTCCTTTGGTATCTGACCTCGAAGGGTTTCCAGAAAGTCAAGCACTTACTTTGGTTGAAAGGTCCCAGACTCGGACAGTTCCATCAAAACTACCAGTAATGAAGTAGGAGATTTTTGGATGAACATCAAGGCCCCATACTTCGCCCTCACCATGGCCCGTTACTAAGGCTTTTGTGATTCCATTCTTCTCGGTAATTTCATATACGTTATTCAAATGTGTTCCAACAAGAATTTTACTCTGAGAGAAATGGAAAATAAAAAAACAAAGCACAGTACAGAAATTAAAAGTATTTTTAAATATTTAGACTGAATCTTCTTGGAATCCCGTCAAAATAACAGAAGTAATTACCATATATGATGGTATAAAAGACACACAGGTTTATCAAATGCACCTCAGTTTCAATAGCGCATGTTCAGGAAAAAATTTAGTGCACCGAAGTTTATAAGAGATCAGGGTGGAGTTCTCCAGAGACATTTTTGGGGAAGAAAAGTGTGTATTATATGCCATCAAATATGGTAATTTTGGAAGGCGGCAAACTGGCAGAAACGTTAGCATGCCAGGTGAAATGCTTAATGGTATTTCGTCTGTCTTTATGTTCTGAGTTCAAATTCCGCTGAGGTCGACTTTGCCTTTCATCCTTTCAGGGTTGATAAATTAAGTACCAGTTACATATTGGGTTGATCTAATCGACTGGTCCCCTCCCCCAAAATTTTGTGCTTTGTACCTAGAGTAGTAAAGAATATGGTAATTTTGGAAGACATTCCATTCTGGTTCCTTCTTTCTTTCTTAGACTTTTTCTCTCTTAGTATAGAGTGACCCACCTCTCAATCAAAGGAAGATTTTAAACTTATGAGCTGCATTGTAGGTACCACGGAAAAAGTACCCAGTACCCTCTTTTAAGTGGTTGGCATTAGGAAGAAATAAAAGAATAAAATAATAAAGGCAAAATAGACAACTGAAGATTGGAAGTTGGGAAAAGAAAACGGTGGAGTGGGCAGGGATTGGATTAGTGCCTTTACCTTGGCCCGACAAACAGATTTTACTACAATCATTTTACTGCCACTATCTGCAAGAGGGAATGCACGACATCTCTTCATTTCTTGGTCCCACAACTTCACTGCACCATTTTCAGCTGTACTGTAAATATGTAAAAGATATTACAGGTAAATGTAGAGAAGACAAACAGGTAAATGTATCACACGTTTTAGAAACGACTTCCTCAACCACACAACCACACCTGGCCTATTATTAACCAATAATTAACTTTTGCAATTAATAAACCATTAAAATAAATTCTTCGATTGGCAACAATAAAATAAACGGATCAGGCTTCGATCGTATACTAAATAAAACTTTCTTAATTGCAATCTTCATAGTAACATCGTTTTAATAACGTCATTTATATGAAATAAAATTGATGTAAAAGTTAGAGTCACTTCCCTTGTCCTATTACCTCCCTTCGATACAGAAAAATTTCCATTCCATTCCAAAAAGATTTCTGACATTTTGAAATCTTCCTCTCATAGTATAAAAGATACAATATTTATGACATCCGCCTTCGCTAAGTCGAAGGTATTAATTTCAGTCGTATTTGATTGTTTGTCCGTGTAGAAAACATCTTAAGAACCTGGCTGGATTCGAATAAAACTTTCATGGATGTTTGGTCTCGCGATTGGTATATATATATATATATATATATATATATATATATATATATATATATATAATTTATATACACATATACATATAGGCACAGACATACAGGCTGCAATCCAATGATTAAAGCAAGTAAAAGATAAAAGAAGATAAAGACAAATTGAAATTCTTCAACATGAAAAATCTTATCAAGGAATTTCGGTTTGTATCTTGAAGAATTTTTTAGATGGTTGCATCGGTTATACTTACAGGGGTTCCTTGCCACCAGTTACAATTAATCCATCTTTAATGGTGGTAAACATGGAGAAGACAGGCCCAGTGTGTGCCTTGATTACCAGACGTAAAAGAGTGTGGTCCTTCCAGACGTAGACGTCACCACTTAGGGCCCCTGTGTAGGTGATGCTATTCTGAAATAGAATAAAAATGTGGGTGAAACAAACGTGGAGATGGTTTTGTATTGGAGATGCAGAGGACAGCTGTGAAAAGAAGTTCTGAGCTTTAATTGTGGCAGGTACCTGTGGAAGTGGTAGACCCAGGAAGATGTGGGGCGAAGTGGTGAGAAGGATCTTCAGATGCTGGGCCCCACTGGGGAAATGACGAGGGACCAGGAGATGCAGAGATTTGCTGGACTTGATGAGAAACATGAAGCCAAGTAAAATCCTTGTCTTCCACACAAACAGGTTTGTCCTTTCAGGTGTCGGTGTCACTTACAAAGCACCTGTGCCAGGGATTCATAAATGTACTCTGGCTGGCGGCATGTGAAAAGCACCCAGTACCCTCATGATGATGATCATCATGTAGGTATGGCTGTGTGGTTAAGAAAGCTGCTTCACAGCCATGTGGACTTGGTTTCAGTCCCAGTGAGTGGTACCTTAGGCAAGTGTCTTTTACCACAAACCCTGTTGCTGATCCTTGTGAGTAGATTTAGGAGACAGAAGCAAGCCCATATACATGGATGTACCCCTGTGCCTCTATACCTCTAATCTTCCATCAAGTAGCAGAAGGCCACCTCTCCCCTCACTATTATTCCCTCCTCCTGGCTGTGGGGTGGGGTTTTGCCTTGCAGGTTATTCAGTAACCCTGTCGGTGCTGGTGCCATGTAAAAAGCACCTAGTACACTCCGTAAAGTGGTTGGCATTAGAAAGATCCTCCAGGCATAGAAGCCATGTCGGAACAGACAAATGGAGCCTGGAGCAGCTCTTTGGTTTGCCAGCTCCGTGTCAAACCTTCCAACCCATGTCAGCATGGGAAACAGACATTAAATAATGACAATGATGATGATGATGATGACACAAAGGAAAGGGACAGACTTACATTTGCAAAGGCCACAGACAGCATGGTTTGCATTTTACAGGGGTTACCTCCATCAGTGCAGTTTGTGAGGATTCCTCGCTTCCCGACCAGTTGGCTGCCAGTCACTGTCCAAAACCTGACGTGCTTAACTCCAACACTAACAATCTCATGGTCAGAGTCTGGCCGGAATTCAGCTCGGAAGATTCGGTCAGTATGGCCGTTAGCACAAGCAACTTGTGTACCTACAACAAGAAAGAATAACAAGATAAATGTAATAATAATAATAATAATAATAATAATAATAATAATAATAATAATAATAGTAATCAGCATCATCATCGTCGTCGTTTATTTATTTCTTTACTACCCACAAGGGGCTAAACACAGAGGGGACAAACAAGGACAAAGGGATTAAGTTGATTACATCAACCCCCAGTGGGTCGGATGCTTTAACAGAAACCGCTGGGCCAAAGCTCTGCAGCTTCTGATATGAGTCCAGCACCCGAACCACTAAGCCAGGTTCCTCCACCATGATTGTGTGTGTATGTGCATGTACGTAGATATGTAGTTGTGTGTGCAATGTATGTACATCAATCAATGTGTATATACATATGTGTGTGTGTCAGAGTGAATGGCATCAAACTCCAATGCTCTCTTTCACATGGTTTCTATTACTGGACACCCATCCTAATGCCAAACCATTTCTCAGAGTCTATAACAAAATCTTACCTTCTTGCCATTTCCAAAGAGCGATTTTGTGTTCAGATTCTAAACCTACTGAAATTAGGTACCGTCCAGTGCTGGAGAAATCCAAAGAGCAAGTTCCTTTGCTGTGAACACCTTCCAAAATGGACAGAGTCTCTTTACTGTAAGCTTCCCATATATGTATGCAGGGTGGGTTACCAAGTTGACCGCTGGCCACTGTGTTTTTGAATCTCGGGTGGGAGTTGACACTCAGGCACAGTATGTCATCTGTGTGGCCTGTGTAGAAACTCTGGGTTCCTGGCAGAAGAAAGAAACGGTTTTATTTCTGGAGTAAATAGCTGCAAATCTCAGCGCATATATACACACATATATAGACACTCTCTCACATGCATACACACAGTCTTGTACATATACATGCTTACAAATGCATACACTTTCATAAGACACACACACACATACAAACATATATGCATACACACACATACATACATGCATACATACATATACATACATGCATACAAGTGTACATACATGTACTCATGTATGTACACACATGTATACATACTCACATATATACATCTGTACATACAGACATACATATATGCATAAATATACATACATATGTGTGTGTGTCTGTGCCTATGTATGCATATGTACTTACATGTATGTGTATATATGTATGTGTGTGTGTGTGTGTCAGTGTGCGTATATGTATTTACATGTGTGTATATATGTATGTGTGTGTGTGTCAGTGTGTGCATATATGTTTGTGTTACTTACCAGTTGCGATGTTCTGTACAATACAAACTCCAGCAGTGTGGAAGACAACGTCTCCGCTGTCGTCAAGGTAATGCAGGTTGCAGCGTGCATCGAAACCTCGGTAACCGTGCACGTGGTCCAACACGAGGCCCTGCGTAAACGAAACAAAAAGCCACTGTCAGCATCATCATCACCATCACCACCACCACCACCACCACCACCGTCATAATAATAATCCTCAACATCACCACCACCACCACCACATGGTTTGACAGGAAGGACCTGATAGGTCAACAGTTTGTAGTGGTGGTGGTGATGGTAGTAGTAGTAGTGGTAGTAGTAGTAGTAATAGTAGCGGTGGTGGTGGTGGTGACAGTGGTGGTGATGGTAATGGTAGTAGTAGTAGTGGTGGTAGTAGTAGTAGTAGTAGTAGTAGTAGTAACAGAATCTAAAACTCACAGACACTGGGGCTGTTCTCTTCTTCTTGCTGTTCATCAACGCTTCGTTGTGCAAAACCTTAGGAGGTGGGTTCAAATTCCGAGTGACAGACATTGCACTTCAAGGGGCCACAAGGAACCAGAGTCAAGTTTGGTGGAGGAAGTCAGCAGAAGTTTTGAAGAATTGATTAAAAAAAAATAAAAGAAATAACAAAATACATTTACAAATAAGAAAGGCAGACTTCACTCATCACAGACCACTTATACTTATGAGTACCACTCATATTATTAATGAGTATCACTCATGCTAATGAGTATCACTCATACTCATGAGTGCCAATCATACCTATGAGTACTACTCATAGTAATGAGTGCCACTCGTGCTAATGAGTACCACTCGTACTCTTGAGTACCACTCATACTTATGAGTACCACTCACATTCATGAGTGCCAATCATACCTGAGTACCACTCACATTCATGAGTACCACTCATACTTCATATACAATATATTCACAGACATCATGGCCATGTGGTAAGAAGCTTGCATCCCAACCACATGGTTCTGGGTTCAGTCCCACTGCATGACACCTTGACAAACTGTTTTATGCTCAAGAACACAAAACCTCGTTTCACGTTGCTTCAGTTCACTCAGCCGGTATCCGTAGGTGACCCTGCAACGGAGTAGCCATTCAATCAGGTGGGGGTGCAAAGGGGTTTGAGTCACAAGGAAAGGTATGTTCATTCACAGACCAACGGAGAGCCTGTATGTGATCACTCAGTTTGCTAGAAATAACAGCCAAATCTTTCTGAAACCACACCCATCTTAGGAAAGGCAAAAACAAATTGAATGTTGTATCTCTGTATCTCTAAAAGACAGGAAGGTCATGACATAGAGCCAAAGAACAACAACAACCAAGACCACACACACATACACACACATAAAATACAACAGACCCTACATACTTGCTGTGTAAGTCTCCATTTGCACAGACCATGTTGGGTTTGATGCCTTCCCTCCGATGTAGAGAGTCAGCGTAGATCTTGCTGCTGTAGTCCATGTTCTTCTCTCGATCAACGTCACTGTCATAACCTGTAATAAGGGGAGATAAATCAGTGATAGTAGCAGTTTATGGTGGGATGAATACCACAGCAATAACAAAGAAATTGAAAAATGAAAATTATAGAAAATGGTTGAGAAACAATCTTTATACCTTCTTCATCAGAATCTGTCTGTGAGTCATCACTGTCTCCTCTGCAGACATCAGCTTTTGCTGCTGGATTAGTGGCAGCCCACACCATCACAGACATATCAGCGCCACCGACGGTGACAAGCTTTTGGTCATCGAAACACCATCGGACGTTGGTCACATGGGCACTGTGTCCAGTGTATTTCTTGAACTTAGCAAGTTGACCCTGAAATTCAGGGGTTAAAATATGAATATCATTAATGTTATTTATAAAGGCCTCCATCAGGTTTCACTATATATTTGTGACCGGGGTGTTCCTGTCCAAAACTGAGGCCACAGTCATCATCATCATCATCATAATCTAATGTTCACTTTTCCATGACTGTATGGGTCAAACAAATTTTGTCGAAGTACATTCTCAATGGCCAGATGCCCTGCCTGTTGCCATCTTTCACCTGTTTCCAAGCAAGGTAACACATCCCCACATTCGTCATGGAAGACTGGAAACTTGTATGATGCTAATGCTTAATTATGACCAATATTTGATGTCTAGACAAAGGTACACAAAAGCACACACACACACACACACACACACACACACACACACCTATAATTCTGTCTGACCCATGCAAGCATACAAGAGTGGACATTAAAATGATGATGTTGATGTTGATGATGATGATGCTGATGATGATGACAATGGACTTCTTTCAGTTTCTATCAATCAAATCCACTCATAAAGTTTTGGTTGGCCCAGGGCTATAATAGAAGACACCAACCCAAGGTGCCACACAGTGGGACCGAATCCAAGACCACACGGTCAGGAAGCAAGCTTCTCGACCACACACCCTCGCCTGCACCCGTACTTCATCAACCTTAAAAACACTGAAACCAACAAAACAAGAATATAAAACAAATGCTAATTACCCGCTTAAGAAAAAAAGGGGGGAGGTGGGGGGTTTCAAAGTGTGAGTGGGGAGGGGTGGACATAGGGAGAGATAAAAGCAAATAAATAAACGTGGAATGTTACCTTAACTGGGAACTGGAATATTTTCAATAATCCAAAGTCGTCGGCCGTTGCCAGCATTGTCTTGTCATTGGACAAGGTTGTGGCATTGATGTCGGTGATGTCGGCCTTGCTGGGCCAGATGCCCTCACAGGTGGTGCCGAGGACACACGTCCAACTGGCCCAGTGGAATTTGTCCACTTCTGCTTGTCTCAGGTTAAATCGTTTCCCTCTTGGAGCTTCAAAAAACAGTTGTTCTCTGGCACCGGAGTTTACCATTATGACTCTACCTGGGGCGAATAAAAAACAAACAAACATTAGAAAATAAAAAAATCGAAACCAAATAGGATGAGAGAGGTTTATGTGTGAGTGTGTGTGTGTGTGTGTGTGTGAGAGAGAGAGAACATGACTGTGTGTGAGCATGTGTGTGTGAGAGAGAGAGAGAGAGAGAGAGAGAGAACATGACTATGTGTGTGTGTGTGTGTGTGTGTGTGTGTGTGATTGGAATCTAAAAAATCTTTTTATTACATACAAAATAAAATACAATTCTTGATTTTAAATCTTAATTATGAAAAAAGTAACTGGAAATGGAAAAAAGATTTTCTGCCTCCTTCTGCTCTTTTTTCATAAAAATCTAATTCCATTGGCTGCCTGGAAATACTCAGTCCAAGTCCCATCTTATATCACTCCTTCCGCAAACCAAACAAAGAGTGCACCCCACCCCCTATCACTCTCACAAAGCCATAAAAACAAAGAATATAAAAAACAAGGGCTTGTACTGCACTTACCTTCTTTATCCCAGTCAATGTGAGTAATGTAACTGGAACAGCCCTTACAGATGCCGACCCTCTTCAAACTGCTTGTGTTGTATAAGTCTACAAAGTTCTCATGGGACGCAACAGCCAAATACTTGCCAGGATCTATTTGCAGAGAAAACAGAAAACATAAAGAAAGGAGGTTGTCTTCTACTGTTGCCTTGGGTCAACTAAAGCATTGGAATTTGATGGAAATTTGGTAAATGGTAACTGTGCCTGAAATTCCTCATAGGAAGCGACTTCTCCAACCATTGTTGTATTTTATGAAGAAGATTAAAGAAAGTTAAATGATTTTCGTTCTGACATTCATTGTTAATATCACCTCAAAGGCACTGACCCTTCAACACCTTCAATATTGTTCCGTTGTATCCCTTATAAGGCAGCCCCCTATGTCCTCCCCTCATATCATAAAGGAGAGAAATAAAAGAGTGATTGCAACAGCCATACTTGTCTCATAACATGTCACTGCCATATAAAGCAGCGAGCTGGCAGAGTGGTTAG
>NC_142938.1:3471942-3501942 GCF_046866305.1 Octopus bimaculoides | reverse complement strand
GTTGCCAGTGCCACCTAATTGATTCCCATGCTGGTGGCACGTAAAAAAAAACATTTGAGCATGGTTGTTGCCAGTGCTGCCTCACTGGCTCCCATGCCGGTGGCACATAAAAAGCACCATTTGAGAGTGGTTGTTGTCAGTGCTACTTAACTGGCTCCCATGCTGGTGGCACATAAAAAGCCCCTACTACACTCTCGGAGTGGTTGACATTAAGAAGGGCATCCAGCTATAGAAACCTTGCCAGATCAGATTGAGCCTGGTGTAGCCTCTGGCTCACCAGTCCTCAGTCAACCAGTCCAACCCATGCCAGCATTGAAAGCGGACGTTAAACGACGATGATGATGATGATGATGATCGGCATGAATGGGTTAGTGTGCTACTCTTAGTAAGAAAGTGTGTAGATGTTACCTTTACGGAAGCATGGGTAGCGAAAGAGTTTTACAAGGCCAAAATCGTCACCAGTGACCAGCAGTTGAGCTTCGAAGTTGGCATCCGTGGCATTGATGTCATTTGTGGCTGAATACTTCTCCCAAATTCCACTGACCTCATCTCCTAAAACACCTGTAAATGTGGCCCACTGGATATTGGCTACTTCCTCACGGTTCATTGCCAGTTTACCACCTGAAAAAAACAACAAAGAAAACAGCATCAATAAAAATCATTGTATTCGTCATCATCATCATCATCATCATATTTATCATCATCAACAGTGTCGTCATCATCAACACCTCCATCTTCAACATTATCAATAACATCATCATCATCACCATCAACAACAAAAACACCTGCAACAACAACAACAACAAGAACAAGAACAACAATAAGTAAAACAGGAGAATGCGGGTGTGGGTGACAAGGAAGGCCACAAAGTGTGGGTGAAAACAATGAAACTGACCTGGCATGCTGTAGATCAGTCTTTCAGAGGCTCCGCTGTTGGTTTGTAAGAATTTACTATCAACTGACCAGTCAAGGTGAGTGATGAAACTAGAGCTCCCAGAACAGGCGCTGACCTTCTTGTAGTGTTGGTCTGCAGAATAAATGTCGACATAGTTGTCATTGGAGGCCACAGCAAGGTACTTGCCACATGGCGAGTATTTCATCTCATGTAGGACTTCTTTACGATCTTTAGTGTGGATCACTTCAGCCATGTCTCTGTAAAGAATGGAAGTTGTTGTAAGGGTCAACAGTGTTCCTCTTAGGTAGGGGACAACATTGACCATCATTGGTAGCGGTTAATATTGTCCCTTTCTGGTAAGGATCAAGACTGTGTGTAGTTGGATCCATACATATATACATACATATATACACACACATACTACATGTGTTTGAATGTATGCATGCAGATATGCATGTGTACTTATGCATGTGTGTGCCTGTGAGTCCATGTATGAATCTGTGTACTTGTGTTTGTGTACATGTGTCATCATCATCATCATCATCATCGTTTAACGTCCGTTTTCCATGCTAGCATGGGTTGGACAGTTTGACTGGGGACTGGTGAAACCAGATGGCTGCACCAAGCTCCATTCTGATCTGGCAGTGTTTCTACAGCTGGATGCCCTTCCTAATGTCAACCACTCCGTGAGTGTTGTGGGTGCTTTTTATGTGCCACCAGCACAGGGACCATATAAGTGTATACATTGCATCTGTGTAAATATCTGCCCGTGTGTATTGGTGTATTTGCGTGTATATGTGTGCATGTGTGTGAATGTATGTAGCTGTATATATGCCTGTCTATGTGTTTGTATATGTGTACAATAGTAACACCAGCTGTACACATCTGTGTGCAATAGTTATGACAATGGCATACGTCTGTATATGTATCTGTGTGCAGAAGTGCAGAGGAATGTGCATGTGTGTGTGTGTGTAGATGTAGGCACATCTGTCTATGTATTGATGCACAGATCTCTGCATCTGTGTACAATAATTATGACAGCTGTCCATCAAGACAAAAACGGATTTTCTCTTTACGTTAAATTCCGTTGTCCCTGCCTTGACATTTAATCTGTCCCACCAGGATCACAGATTAAAAGGTTAAGACCCATTGTCTTCAAGGGTAAACAATATTCTAAATATAGAGATTCCTTGATGCAACAACCACCACCACCACCACCACCACCACCACAACAACAACAACAACAACAACAACAACTACCATACAAGAAGTAACCATTAGAGTGTCTGTAGCTGTCTAACCCCATTTTAACATTTCCCTTGATATATCTCTAATCAGCAATCACCAAAATTTCATAAACATGTTTTACAAGTTCCTTAATCAAGTATTTTCAGGCATATATGTGTGTGTGTGTGTACATCTGTATTTTTATGTGTGTGTTTGTGAGTGCAATTATTATTACATGACAGCTGTCCATCAAGAGATAAAAATGGATTTTCTCAGTTTATTACATTCAGTTTTTCCTACTTCGATAAGAGATTAATATTAAGACCCCTTAGATTAAGAATAATAATAACAACAAGACATTGACTCAGTGACCTGACAGACATCGATAGAGTCAGTCAGTCAGTCCAATTGATAATTACACACACAACCCAACCATGCCCCTCCTCTTATATTCATCTTCCTGTAACATCTTCATCATTCTCCTCTTTCTTTTCCAACACGGATATCTACCTATCTACCCATTCACCCCATCCAATCCTCTGCGCCGTTTATATTCCCCTTCCTCTAAGTTGAGGGTCAACACCCTCTTTTTTCACCAGGGGTAACCACATAGAACCTGCTACAGTGAGACACTTGTGTTTCTATCTCTCTCTCTCTCCCTTATTTTAACTTCTTATGATCAAGTGTAAAGTCACCCCACCCCGCTCAATATTAAAAATAACAAAAAAAAACCCTTCAAGGTGGTGCCCCAGCATGGCCGTAGTCCAATGACTGAATCAAGCATAAGAAAAAGACAGAATATAAAACCGAAACGTTAGAATGAAATATTTGGAGGAGATCTGGTTGTTATTTCTAGCGAGATGAGGGACCACATAGAAATGCCACGTCGTCGGGATGTATCCACGATTCATCTCAATGAAGCATTGCTGTGGCTGAATGTTTATTGAGAAGAGAGAGGAAGAAATAAAAAGAGAACGAGATGAAAGCCGTGGATGTGTAAACATGTGTGCGTGTGTGTGTGTGTGTGTGTGTGTGTGTGTTTCTGTGTGTGTGTGTGTGTGTGTGTGTGCGCGCGTGGGGATAGAGAGAGAGAGGGGGGAGTGTATACGAGAAACTGTGGTACGCAAAGAACCATAACTCAAAAGGTCTTTATTTTGTCTTTAATGTAAAGAGTTATTTCCCTTGGGTGAAATAACTTTCTCCTCAGTGGTATTTTTTCCTTTTGGCAAAATTTTTTTACTTACTTATTCAGCCATAAAGTGTGGATATTACGTGTGTGTATGTGTGTATCAATCTATGTATGTATGTATGCATGTATGTATGTATGTATATATATACACACACACATATATGTGTGAGTATATATATATCTGTGTGTGTGTGTGTGATTTACATTAGTAGGTATGTGTGAGAGCTCCCCAATTTTTTCCCATAGCAAATTCTCATGGCAAATTCCAGTGATTGATAAAAGACAAAGATAGTTCTATGTATTGTTTCCTATTTTATAGTAACGCATTTTTTTATTATTGAATCTACAAATAAAAGTTATACAAAAAAAAAGAGAGAGAGAGAGAAAGAGAGACAGGTGAACAGGTAAAATGTTTCCTCACCTGGTTTTCAATACAGCAAACGAACCGTCATCATAACCAACAGCAATTTCTGAACCATCGTTGCGAAACGCACAGGAACGAATCTTGTGTTCTAATGTTGTCTTGGATAATATTTCAAAGTTACTCATTTGCCAAATTCTAGAAAATCAGAAAAATATATTGATGTATTGCTTACATTAAGGGGTCTCAACCACTCTTTCTCTATGAACCCCCTTAATCACTATTTTATTCTGGGGAACCCGTTTAGCTATTTGATGTTTCAAAACTAATTTTATAGAAACTTCTGTGAAAATTCCTATTTTGGGGGCTAATGCAGTTTCACACTTCTTGAAAAGGTATTTTTTTAAAAGATTTCTTTGGATTCCTACATTTTTGATTTCGGAGATTACAAATATGCAAAAAAATTTTTTTACCCCCCCGCAACCAATTTTAAATTTTGAACTTTTTCATCTACTCATTTATTTGTCTATCTATTTATCTCTATATAATATATTTGTCAATGAGATGTGGCCGTCCTATAGAGTTCCACCATTAAAAGCAAATTGCATCAATAAACATATTATTGTAGATAACTTATTTTTAAAAAAAATAACACCATTGTCGTTGTCCAGTTCCAGACTGACCAGTGGCTAAACAATAACAACAAAACGATATCGGGTGTCTTACTCACCGCAGTGTATGGTCATCGCTGCCTGTCGCAAAGATCGGTTTGCGAGGATGGACAGCCAATGCCCAGAGTTCACCTTCAGCGTGGCCCTGCAGCAAGCAACGGGGTTTATTGCGTTCGTGGACGGTCACTTCGAAGATTTCTCCGCCTTTGGTGCCAACAAGGATGACCTCTCCTTTCCAGCAGACGCTTCGGACACACAAATCTACAAATGGTGGGGGACGGGGAGAGGAAGAGGGGGAAAAAAAGAAGAAAGAAAAATTTAATCATCATCATCATCATCAGCATCACTAACATCATTAATATTATGTTCTTTACAATATATTCTCTTGCTACTACTACTAGCATCATTGATTAACATATCTAAACTACCATCAGGGTGGTAGTAATGGTGGTTGTGGTGGTGGGGGTTGGCACCAGTGGTAGTGGTAGTGGTAGTGTCGGCGGCGGCGGCGGTGGTGGTAGCAGTGGTGGTGGTGGTGGGGTGGTGGGTGTGATAGTGGCGGTGATGGTGGTGATGGTGGTGGTGATGGTGGGTCTGGTGATGGTGGGTCTGGTGATGGTGGCATGCTGGTAGTGGTGGTAACGATAGGGTTGCATAGATGTGCAAATCTAATATTTTCCAAGCATCTATTTGCCACGCACAGCAAACTCCCTTGTCCAATCAATCAATCACGTTTGTGAATCTCAGACCTCTTCAGATTTAGTCCAAAATTCCAAACTAGCAATAAGCAAACCCTATTTTACCCTCAGCTCTGAACCCACAATCAAACAGTCAACAGTGGAAGCACCTTGACCCTGGCCACCCTCAAGGATACGTTGCTTCCTTCTAAAGATATCAACAACATAAAAGGTGAGGGTAAGGAAGTTAGGAGAAAGATATTGAGCTTACCTCTGTAGCCATTAGGGATGGTGGTCATGTTGATGACCGCGATAAGCTTGAAGTCTCCATCCCAGAGTTTGACCAATCCATCTTTGCCGCCAGTCACATAACCTTCTTCTCCCATGTATAAAGCGTTCAGGGGACCCTAAAATAACACACACACACATGCATATATATATATAAGTACATAGACACACACATATTATTTATGTATACATATACATACATATATATATATATATATATATATATATATATATATATATATATATATATATTTATATAGATAGATAGATAGATAGATAGATAGATAAATAGATAAATAGACAGACAGACACACACACATGCACACACACACGCACTCACACACGCACTCACACACACATACATGCATACACACACACACACACCTGAGAATCGAAACTGCGATCCTATGAGACTGCAAGTCTGCTGCCCTGACCACTGGGCCATTGCACCTCCGTATATATATATATATATATATATATATATATATATATATATATATATATATATATATATATATATATATATATATATGGAGGTGCAATATATATATATATATATATATATATACATATATGCATGTGTCTATGTATAAGTGCATCTGTTCATAATTGCTTGTGTATATTTGTGAATATGTATGCATGCAAATATTTGTGTGTGTACTTCAGCATGTGAGATGGTGGCAGGTGAAGTTGTGTGTGTGTGTATCAACTAAATTGAATATTTGTGACATGAACCAACACCAGAAGAACATGTTGGTACATGAATGTTTTGGTCAAGACTGAAGTTGAAATCTTTACACACACACACTCACATAGATATGAACACACCTATTAACATACTTCATACCATATGCTTATGAAAAGGTACACACAATTATATTCATGTGAATGTTTGTGTGTGTGTGCATGTGTGTACATACATATACACAGGCAAGTGTACAAATGAATGCACGCATGCAAGTGCATACACAAACATACCCGCGCACAAACATGCACACACACAAGTACAGAAATAGCCATCTCATCATCATCATTGTCGTCGTCGTCGTCATCATCATCATCATCATCATCAACATCATCCTCATTGTCATCATTGTCATCATCATCGTCATCATCATCATCATCATCATCATCATCATCATCATCATCATCGTCATCATCATCGTCATCATCATCCTCATCATCATCATCATTGTCATCATCATCATATCCTCTTATCATCATCATCATCATCATCATCATCATCATCCTCATCTCCACCACTGTCCAATGTCCATCTATTTCTGGTGTGCTCACCGTTCTCACTCCGCCAGTGCATCTGTCATTTTATGAAACTTACTTCTGTTGTCAGTCTACCTGTGATTCCCACTTCACCTCTCGTGCACCCACACCTTACCCTGGGTACAGTGAAGGCACTTTATGCCAACTCTTTTATTTCTGCACATCAAGCAAGGGCATTTTTCTGAAGGTACCAGGGACCTCTCTACATTCCCGCTTACTTAAAACCTAACTCCTTGCTAAGGTTACCTTCGGGCCTTTCGTGTTAAGCTTAGCTTCCATACCTGGAATTTCCTCTTTTCTATAAAAAGAATTTCCTTTTACTAATCCCTCAACTGATTGCATCTTTCTTTCTTTCTTTCTTTCTTTCTTTCTTTTTTCCTTTCTTTCTTGCTTTCTTTCTTTCTTTTTTCATGCACATAAGCACGTATACTTACATACACAAATATACAAACACATAGTAGCAAGGTATGAGTGTATATGTAGACACATTTCTTTCAGTTTCTATCCACCAAATTGACTCAAAAGGTTTTGGTTGACCTGGCGCTACAGCAGAAGATACTTGCCCCAGGTGCCACACAATGGGACTGAACCCGCAACCATGCGACTGGGAAGCAAACTTCTTAACTACATGGCCATGCCTGCACCTATTGAATTAAAGAATGAATAAATAACAGGAATAAGTCCAAAGGTCGGACATAATCTTACATCATGAACATCTGAGATGGTGTTGTATAAATGACTCCCTTTCCAAACATAGATGTCCCCTGAAAGGGTCCCAGCATAAGTCGTCTGGTCAGGACTGAAGGCCAGGCACAGCATCGTTTGTATTTCACCAGTTTTACCAAAAACTCCTTTCTTAGCTTGAAGGGAATTGCCGCACAGGTTCCAGAACTTGATGTGTTTCACTCCACAACTGACGATTGTGTTCTCTTCGAAGATATTGAACTGAATGTCAAATACCTGAAATAGAGGTAAAATAATAATTTTATAAATTGCAGAGATGTACTTGCATAGCAAGTGACCTGATCTGAGATCGTGTGCTGGAACGAAAACAATTGCAGCGTGGAAGGTATTTATAAGCCATTTAAAATAACGCACAAAGGCCATTAGATTCACTTCAGCATTTAAATTTAATTTGTCAAAATATTTTCGTCGCTTTGAGACAGGGACCTGTTCACTGACAAAATTTCATGCTGCATCTCAAAATTACAATTCTACGAAGGGAACGAGGTACGAGTAAAAATAAAATAAAAATTCTTCAGAATCGCAATTGTTGAATAAAACAGTAATTTTGTCAGTGATCAGGTCGCGGTCTCAAAGCGACGAAAATATTTTGACAAATTAAATTTAAATGTTGAAGTGAATCTAACGGTTTTTGTGTGTTATTTTAAATGGCTTATAAACACCTTAATAATTTATAAAATTATAAAAAAAAAAAAAAAAGAGCCACTGTACCACACAATCATCATCATCATCATCATCATCAATATAATCACTACCATTGTCATCATCATCATCACCATCCAATGTTTACTATTCTTGCAATGGGTTTAGACAAACCACACACACACACATATATATAATAACAACAGTACCAGACAGTATTGTTTATATATTTGAATGAGTCCTAGGATTCGAGATAGATTTTATGTTTGTTTTTTTTGTCCGTGTTTATACTGACCTTGTCATTGTGACCTCTGGTGGTTGCTATAACCTTTCCTTTTTTCCATTCCCAGACATTGATGGTGGCATGAGGGTCAGTTCCAACAGAGACCAGTCTCTACAGAATACAAGTGGACATCAATGACCAATAACAGGGAAACAAAGACAAGACATAACATTAATACAACAGAATTACAACAGGTTTGGGGGCAGTTGCTAGATGCACGGGTAATGAGGGTGGAGGTTAGATTTGTAGAGGTGGGGTGGTTTGTTGCTATGGTAACAAGCTTGTTAAAGGCTAGAGTCTTTTCTTTAAAGCTGAAAGACATTTCAGATCCCAGTAGTTGCTGACATTAAGAGGCTCAAATGGGACCCATAATGGGTTACAATTCCTACATCTGTTGTTAGACATATAGACATCTTGAATCACATCTTTTGGCTGAGTGACCATCCATCACTAACAGAAACACTCCAGTCGAGAGACATGTTGTTTCCACACTTTGTCTTTTGCTATCATTTGCATAATGGCCTCTGATCCTCAGAATTGGCAGAGGTTAAAATAATTCTTACATATAGCTTGATTCTTCATGATAAACCTGGCCCTTTGCTCTTGGGCTTACAGGCACAATCCTTTCAGCAGGCTTCCATACAGTTTCTACAATCTAAATATCACTTATAAAGTTTGGATTAACTGAAGACAATGGCAGAGGGCGCTTGTCTGTGGGATTTAGTCCAAGGCACCAAATGCATAAATGTCAACACAAAAAATAAAACAAAATAAGAAAATGAAGATGAAAAGAAATGAACTTACGTTGCCACATTTGTCAAAACTCATCGCTGAAATGCCATGCTGATGCTGGTCTTTGAGATAGGAGACCGTCTTCATTGTATTGGAGTCCCAGACACAAATGTATGGTGCCTTCCCGACTTGTCCAGTGGCTACCAGCACTGTATCTGGATGCAGGCACATGCTGGTTAGAGAAAATAAAATCTTATACATCATCATCATCATCATCATCATCATCATCAACATCACTATCATCATCATCATCATCATCACTATCACCATCATCATCATCTTTTAATGTCTGCCTTCCATACTGGCATGGATTGAACATAGCACCCAGCATACTTTGTAAAGTGGTTGGCATTAGGAATGGCATCGAGCCTTAGAAACCATGCCACAACAGACAATTGGAGTCTGGACAGCTCCCAGCTGACCAGCTTCTGTCAAACTGTCCAACCCATGCCCGCAAGGAAAACAGATGTTAAACAATGATAATGATGTAGTTGTTGGGTATGACTGGTCAAGAAAGTGACCACTGCTTTTCATGCTTATTATTGCTCTTAGTGAGTCCCCTATATGGCTAAAAGCAATAATGGATGTGAAACCAATGGTCACTTTCTGACCGGTCATAACCAACAACTACATAAAATGTATATATATAATCCACTTTGCAGGGTGGTTGGTATTAGGAAGGGCATCCAACCATCAAAAACCCTGCCAGAACAGACACAGTGGCTTGGTTCATGCTCCAGCCTGGTCAGTTCCTGTCAAACCATCCAGTCCATGGAAGGCACACACACACACACACACACACATATATCTTTTAATTGTTTCAATTTTAGACTGTGGCCATGCTGGGGCATCACCCTGAAGAATTTTAGTTGGATGAATCAACCCCAAGACTTACATTTTTAAGCCTGGTACTTATTGTAGTAGCCAAACGCCCAAGTTACAAGGAGGTAAACACACCAACACTGGCTGTGAAGTGATTGTGGGGGACAAACACCGACACACAGACACACACACACACACCATGTCACTCGCACACACCTCCCTGTAATCTAGGAGGTTTCGAAGTTTTATTAGAGAAGTGAAACAGATTTAATCAAGCAATATAAAAACTTTACTTCACAACAACAACAACAGCAACAACAACAGTGACCACACTTCTTATATATATATATCGATCGTTAACACGAAGGTTGACGCTTGTCAGATTAAACGAGATAAGTTTTTCTTAGTTAATTAAAGCTGTAGCCATGTTTTGCATCCGATGAAGTATGTTGACTTACATCAGCTCAGTCAGTCTCGGAAGATTACTTTTTTTTTATTAAATGTCCTGGCTTTCACCCAAGTGGTCCAGGTTCAATTCCCGGCAGGAGAACAATGTTATTCGTGGTTGTACGTGGTTAAGAAGCTTGCTTTGTAACTACGTGGTTTTGAGTTCAGTTCCCCTGCGTGGCACATTGGGCAAGTGTCTTCTACCATGGCTCCAGGCCAATCAAGACCATGTGAGTGAATTTGGTAGAAACTGAAAGAAGCCTGCCATATATAAAAGACCTGTCCTCCACACCAGAAGTGTTAAGGCCCCACACCCTCTGGTGAAGAGGACCGGCCTAAAAGAGTCTTGTGCCAGTGCCACATAAAAAGCATTTATGCCGGTGTCACATAAAAACCCTTGTGTGGTGCCACATAAAAATGCATCCAGTACATTCTGTAAAGTGGTTGGTGCAAGGAAGGGCATCCAGCCATAGAAACCATACCAAAACACAAATGGAGTTGGATGCAGCTCTCCAGCTTGCAAACCCTGGTCAAACCGTCCATCCCATACCAGCATGGACAACGGATGTTATATGATGATGATGATGATATATATGTAGGCGAGCTGGCAGAAGCGTTTGGACGCCGGGCGAAATGCTTAGTGGTATTTCGTCTCCCGTTACGTTCTGAGTTCAAATTCCGCTGAGGTCGACTTTGCCTTTCATCCTTTCGGGATTGATAAATTAAGTACCAGTTACACACTGGAGTCGATGTAATCGACTTAATCCCTTTGTCTGTCCTTGTTTGTCTCCTCTATGTTTAGCCCCTTGTGGGCAATAAAGAAATAAGAAGCTTGCTTCCCAGCTACATGGTTCCAGGTTCACCCCCCCCCCCCACTGCGTGGCACCTTGGGCAAGTGTCTTCTGCTATAGCCTCCAAAACTAGTAAGGGATGGTCATGGCTGGAGTGCATTTCATATTAGATTTATGCCTGTCAACATGTTAGCACTTAACTGTTATTTATTCATGCCAATGTCATCCCTGAGTTATTTACCTTGGTGATGCATTTTTAAAGAAAATCCATCAATATATTGATTATGTTGGAAAGTCTTCTTTCCTTATACCACATGACATATATCATATTCCAGACGCATCATTGATTGGTCCTTGGCGTTATTATTTAACCCAAGTTCAATCCTGAATGAGCAGACCCAAGGCCACCACATTTTATTTATTCCTTTGTCTGTGTTTGTCCTCCCCACCATTGCTTGACAACCGATGCTGGTGTGATTACGCCCCTGTAACATAACAGTTCGGCATAAAAACAATATTAGTTTTGATAAGCGAGTGATTGATTGAAAATTAATAATTCATTAATCATTTATTATTTTCCATTTAATAACCTGCACAACTGACCAGGTAATTGCAATCGATAAATGGTTAGAGATAAATTATAGAGTATCCCTGAAGAATAGAGTCGAAAAAAAAAAATTCTAGAAAGCCAAAAATTGTAATTTTCCCGGATGTGTATTTTTTAAGTATCATAGGTTACGATTCTATAACTAAATAAATAAATGGCAATCCTTCGGTATTGGTACATGACGTAATTCACCCACACAAGCTTCCCTCATGAAATAAAGAGGCGAGGCTGAAAAAGAGAATGGTTGACGTTGTCCCCTCTCACAGATATTCTTTAGACCAATACCGAAGGGGCGAAAGTAAAGAACGTATTCTTTACCTCCGCCACCGAAGGAACGCTAAAGAAATAAATAAAATGAAGAGAAACGAAGGATCGCGGTGATAACCGTTCTGTTTTCGTGATTTTGTGTTTTTAGATTTTACTTCATTATGTGCTACGCATGATTCCGAAGACTCATCTCCGATGTTTATAATGTCAGCCCGAACGAATCTTCGAAACCAAGTCAAAAGTGGAAAAGTTTTTGGAAAACAGGGAGGGGCAAAAATTTCAGCGCCCACACAAAAGGTTTTATAGGATTGTAATTCTGAGGTACACATTACGGTTTCGAACACACTGGTTAATTCCCGACTCTATTCACCACGAACTCAGACACACACATTATTGGTTAGTAGCATTTCGTCCGTCCTGACGATCTGAGTTCAAATTCCGCCAAAGTCAATATTGCCTTTTATCGTTTCGCGGTCAATAAACTAAACACCAGTTAAATTCTGAGGTCGATGTAATCGACTAACCTCTCATTTTCCCCCAAAATTCTAGGCCTTGGCCTCCAGTAGAAAGGATTATGGAAACTATATATATATATATATATATATATATATATATATATATCGTTTGTAAAAAACATAAATCCGAAAGAAGCACACTCTAAGATATAGAGCAGTATTTATTAAAAATGGGGAAGGGGCCGGTTTATGGGATTGCCTTAGGTTTACCGTCCATAAAGGGTTTAACTTTATGGCGTATCGTTACATCCCAAAACCTGTTGGCCCAAGGCCTCTTAAGAAAATGCCTTGGGCTGACAGGTTTTGGGGTCTGACAATACACCATAAAGCTAAAGCCGTTATGGACGGGAAACCTAAGATAATCCCATAAACCGGCCTTCACCATTTTTAATACATACATATATACATACATACATATATATATATATATATATATATATTGTCGGTAGTTCATATATCCGAAAAGAAAGACAGTCTTAAATATTAGAGCAATAATGTATTTTTTAGGAAGCTGATTGATATAACCGGTGAGGGAATGACCATGGTGTGAAAGCAGTGGTCACTCCCTGACCGGCAATAACAATCAAACTTCTAAACACACACACACACTGGCACTTACCTGATAATATCATCATCATGGCCAAGATAAAACTTCTGGGTGTGTTGTCGAACTGAGTAAACGATGGCCACTCCGGCCACAAAATAAACCACATTGTTCCCACCACCGGCTGCTCGACCCGAGGCCGTGAAGTGGACGTTGTTTCGGCACTGGTGACCTCTGTAACCGTATACCCATTCCAGACGGAGCTGATGGTCGGGAACACCCCTGTCCGACATTGTGTCGCTTCGCCGTGTTAATGTCTTTATAATTTGACCACCCTCCCACCTTCTTCTTCGTCTTCCTCTTCTTTCTTAAATATTAATTACGTTGTGGTGGTGATGGTGCTGCTGACGGTGGTGGTTGGTCGTAGTCACAGTCGTGGTGGTAGTTGATGTGGGTGATGATGATTATGCTGATGCTGTTATTGTTGCGGTGGTAGTGAAAGTGTTGTTGATGTAGATGCTGGAGTAACGGCAGTTATTATTATTATTATTATTATTATTATTATTATTATTATTATTATCAATATTTATGAATGATCGTTAGGTATTGTGATTTGTTGTAATTGTAACAGTTGTTGTTGTTGTTTAGCACCAGGTCGATCATAATTTGGACCGATCTACGATCAAAGACGTTCCAACCATGACCATATCAAATTTCTCAAAACAACGTATCGGGTAGACCAACAATCCAAACCGTGTCCTAACTTGTTTACGATCCTAGGGCGTGGCTTCAGGGGAAACTTGGCTGCTCTTTCTAGCAGATCGACGGACCACGCAGAGGATCCTTCGTCGGTTCGTAACTTTTGTTGTTCTTACTGTTGTTGGTGGTGATGATGTCGACGTCGAATGCTATGGTCTTATGATAGTTGTTGTGGTGATGACGATGATGATGATGGTGGTGGTGGTAATAGTAACTGAGGTGGTTGCAGTTGTTGAGGTTTGTCTTCACATACTCCTCCTCCTCCTACTCCTCTCTCTCTTGTTCCTCTCTCTCTATCGTTCATCCTTTCCTCGGCTGTCGTTTTTCTGCTTCTTTCGCCATCGCCAGCTTCTCTTTTCACTCTCTTCCCGTCGATGATGATGATGATGATTGTGATGTTGATAATGTTATTCTTATAGAAACGGTCGTTTTAGTTGCTGCTGTTGTTGTTGTTGTTGCTGCTGCTGCTGCTGTAGATGTTGTACCTGTACAAGGTGATAAAGCTGGATTAATTAAGTTGAATACAAATTTTAATCACACACTAACACATAGGAATGAACGTGTATACAAACAAACACACTCATAGAATTAGTCGTTGTCACACACACACATGCACAAAAGCACATAGATACATCACACACACACACATATATGTATGTATGTATGTATGTATGTATGTATGTATATATATATATATATATATATATATATATATATATATATATATATATATATATATATATATATATATATATATATATATATGTATATGTATGTATATATATGCATGTATATTTATATCGTTTGTAGAAAACATAAACCAGGAGAAGAAGCAAACTCTAAGATGTAGAACAGTATATATCAGAGATGGAAAAGGCCGGTTTTGGGGTCTGACAATACGCCATAAAGCTAGCCCCTTTATGGACGGGAAACCTAAGGTGATCCCATAAACCGGCCTTCCCCATTTTTGATATAACACACACATACACACGCTCATAAAATGCGATTCACATAGAAATACATAAAGAATTTTGCAGTTATACAGAAATGTACATGTACATTATAGAGGTGTGTGTGTGTGTGGGCCCAGGCCGAAGAGGTAATACACACACACACACAGCTACAAACAGATGCGTGCAGAATTTAGAATTAGAAGTTCACATACACACGCGCCTGTAATTACATACACACCCAGAAAGACAGCACACACACACAAGTACATTCAAAAGTAATTCGTAGCTACATAGAGGTACATACGCACCGAGTCCAGACCACAACGCAACAGGTTCACTGTGGAAAAATCATTTGTGCACTAACACACACACACTTATTTCTGTACGAAACACATTAAAGTTCAGGCACACACACACACACACAGACAGATGAAGAAAGAACTCATCCACGCACAAAAGTATATATCTTTACGATGCGAACGTATACATACCGCAGGAAATATATATATTGTGTGTGTATTCGTATAGATATATCATTCATACCACACACGCACTGATACTGTAGCAATAATCTATTAAATGCTTACTTAACAAAACGTATGTATACAGTGTATTGTGTATATATATATATATATATATATATCTATCTCTATTTATATGCAGACTCCTACGTATATAAGATAGATATGTACGTGAATGTGTTGTTATATGTGTACGTCAGTCTATGTGTTTGTGCGACAACAGATCTGTACTCACTGTAACCTAGGACAGTTGCCCTTGGAAACCTAACTAAACAATACTTCTATGGCTGCTACTACTATTTCAGATACTGGCGGGACTCTAGCAGAGGCGGCAGCGGCGGCGGTGGATGTTTTGTCACTTCTATATTTGTCGTTTAAACAACAACCCTCCTATTCAGCCCTGGTCGAATAAACGGCGATCTTTCGTTTTAGGGATATCTAATTTAAGACGGAATTAGTCGACGATTTGGTTGCTATTTCTAGCAGGTCGAGCAGTGTTTATAGTTCTTTTCCTCAGTGGTTTGTAGTTCTTTTGTCCCTCTACATCCTGTATTTTTTTGTTTTTGGTTTTGTTTCACAAATATGTAGAACTACATTCTTGATGTATCCGTTACTTATTTTAAGACTGTAGGACTTGACACGAGGAAAATCCGAGTCGCTATTTCTAGCAAGTCGAGGAACCACGTTGAGGCTAACGCGTTTGGCTTGTTCGTTATTGATATTGTTGGTGTTATGGATTAGATCGATAAATCGAACACGATGCCAAGAAACAGGGGAGATAGAAAGATGCGTGTTACGGAAAAGAAAGAAAAGAAATGCGAGGAAGAACGATAATGGAAGGCGAAAATATTTAAAGAAGCAAGGAGAAGAAAGGAAGATGAGGAGAAAGAAGACAGAGAGACCGCTTTCGTTGCTTCTGAGGAATGTTAAAATGATGAGGGCAAAATACGTGGCGCCAAAAACTTCGCTTAATTCAGCCAAGTTATTATACCACGTGACCACACGTTCAGCCAATCAGAACGACGACCGCTATTTTTGGTTGCGGATCGAAATAATGCTTATTGTGTTGGTTCACCCTCGCGGATATTTGTAGAAGTGTGTTTGTATTTTCAAGGCAATAAATTTACGATGTGGTTATTAAGTCGAAGCAGTTATATTTTGGTTTATTTACATAAAGTAATATAACAGGCAATGGATGACTTTTTGATTTAAGATTTAACATTCAAGCGTAAAGAAAGAGGCATTGCTAGAGCGAAATAGGAGAGCTTGCCTATAAGTCTTTTTTTTTTTCGGAACTTTTTCTCATTTTTCTTTTAACCTTTGCAGAAATTAAACCTGTCACTGTCACTAACAAAAGGAGAAGGGCTTTTTTGTTTTTGTTAAATTCAAGACGAATTTTGGTGTTTGTGGTTATCTGACTTGGTTGGTGTGTGTATATGTGTGGGGGTAATAAGCTGCACTCATAAGTCACTTTGAAAGTACCTGAGTGTGTGCTTCATTGTTCTTGGTGTGTGTGTGCATTCAATATACACATTGAGTTTTGTGTATACGTGCTCAGCCCAGGAACCTCAAATGAATAAATCTTGGAATGTTTCTCTTTACTCTTTTACTTGTTTCAATCATTTGACTGCAGCCATGCTGGAGCACCGCCTTTAGTCGAGCACATCGACCCCAGGAATTATTCTTTATAAGCCTAGTACTTATTCTATCGGTCTCTTTTGCCGAACCGCTAAGTTTCGGGGACGTAAACACACCAGCATCGGTTGTCAAGTGATGTTGGGGGGACAAACACACACACACACACACACATAATATGTATACATATACATATATACGACGGGCTTCTTTCAGTTTCTGCCTACCAAATCCACTCACAAGGCTTTGGTCGGCTCGAGGCTATAGTAGAAAACACTTGCCCAAGGTGCCACGCAATGGGACTGAACCCGGAACCATGTGGTTGGTAAGCAAGCTAATTACCACACAGCCACTCCTGCGCCTATGTTTCACAAATTTTCAAGTTATTCTTTTCTTTCGATTGTATTTAGAGAACGCGAATCAGTGTGCCATGTTCTTTGGGGAGGGGGATAGCCCCAGCATTTCTAGGCTTTTATGTACATATATGAATCTTTTTCTTGGGCCCCACCCCCATTTACAGAATTCAAGCTGGTTTGCTAACGAAATGACACAACTCTTTTGTTTAAGTCCAGACAGCTCTTGCTGTCTGTAGTTATTTGAACAGGTTGATGCGTGAGAATAAACTTGTGTCGTGGACGGGCGTACATGGTGTTTAGCTGCGAGTCAGTCACGATGGCGCAAACTAAAAACCATATGCGTTCCGTCTGTGACCAGCCATCTTTAATTTATCTTTTCCTTTCGTACTTGGTATATCTATAACCACGTTAAGCAATTACTTAGACGGTAGGGATGTAATTTAAGGGAAACTGGGGAGTGTTTCGTTCATCATCCTCAAACAACCCTTATTCGGGGACCTTTTGAACGGGGTGGGCTATCTCGACCTGAAGAAAATTCTAACTGGACCCCCACCTGCAAGGTCATGCGCTGTTTATCTTGGTATAAGATCATTATGGTAGACTGGGCTTTGTATATTTGTACCCCTGTATCACTTTGATGGCATGCACTGCTCTCTCACTCAACAACAACGACGATGATGATGATGATGAGGATGATGATGATGATGATGATGATGATTATGATTTCATTTATTTGCCACAAGGGCGAAGGATGGGAGGACAATACAGAGACAGACATAAAGAATATTATTAACAACAATTAAACATTTCTGACCTAAAGACAAAAGCTGCAGACAAAGGTTGCCGAACAGACATGGATTGAATCCGTTCCAATTATTGGCTCAAATCTAAGACTATATTTATTTCATTTAAAGGCCCGGATCTGTCTGTTTGTCGTTTTGTTTGTTTGGTGTGTTAGGGGTGGTTAGTCAGTCGTTGTTTAGTCTTGTGACACCCAATACTAGTTGGTACCTGTTGACCATAGACCAAATCGACGGATCAGACACACAAAGTGACCAGACGAGGTCTACAGGTGTACTGTTAGTCCCAGTCTGCCTTTCATAGCCCCGAATCTCAACCCCGCTCCAACTCCACTCGAACTCATTCGCCACAATGCTAACGCGCCCGCACACGCACGCACACACACACATATATATATGTATGCACATATACATGTGTGTTAATGCCCATCTATATATATATATATATATATATATATATATATATATATATATATATACATACATACATTATGTATGTATGTATATATATAAATATATATGTAGATATATTTATACGTATATATATGTGTATGACTGTGTATATCTATCTATCTATCTATCTATCTATCTTTGTCTCTCTATCTATATGTCTCTCTTCTCTCTTCTCTTTCTCTCTCTCTCTCTCTCTATATATATATATATGTACATGTATGAATATACATACATACATACATACATGCATATATCCATACATACATACATCCATACATACGTGCATACATACATACATACATACATACATACATTTATCCCAGCCTGGTACTGTACACATTTGACTAAATGGTGACTGGTGGATGTTGACCCCACCCCCCACACACACCCTCTCCCACCACGGCAACCCCCAATGAAGCGGTGTTGACAAGTGGAACGACCACAATATGTGTCTCCTCCTTAACCAAACGTAATCTTTAATAAATTCACCTCAGGAATGTTATTGTCTTGATCAGCTCAAAGCTATTGCTGCTGCTGCCGTTGCTGCCGTTGCTGCTGCCGCCGCTGCCGCCGCCGCTGCCGCTGCCGCTGCCGCTGCTGCTGGTGATATACACCCTTTTTTTTCTTTTTTTTTTCAGACATATTCTTGAGTGAATATACAGATTTTTAAAAATTCTTTTAACTAGTTTCAGTCATTAGACTGTGGCCATGCTGGGGCACCACCTTGAAGAATTGTTAGTCGGATGAATTAGAATTTGCATTAAACAGAATGAGTGGTGACGGCTGGAATGCTTTATGGAATGCAGGCGTCGGCTCCGTTTGGGTCAACCCGCAGTTAAACAGCAAATAGAACTGTTACTATGCCAACGACAATGATCATGACAACAACATCGCCTTCAGCCGCAACAACAACAACTGCAACACGTAGAAGAACAGGAACAGAGTTGAACAACAGACTGCGACAGCAACACTAACATCTGATCTAGTAATAAAGAGCAAAGAAAGGGAAGCAGTAAGAGATGGTAGAGCTGAGGGTTCCCTGGGATGCGAACATCGAAGAAACCGGAAAATACAATGAATTGGTTAAACTCTGAGGAAACATTGAATGCGACGCAATGTATCTTGCCGTAAAGGCGGCGAGCTGGTAGAATCGTTAGCACGCCGGGCAGAATGCATAGCGGCACGTACCGAGATCAATCTCCACCGAAGTCGACTTTGCTTTTCATCCTTTTAGGCTCGATAAAATAAGTACCAGTTACGCACTGGGATCGATGTAATCGACTTAGCCCCTTCCTCAAACCTGTTGGCCTTGTGCCAAAATTTGAAATCAGTATACCTCCCTGTAGAGACATGTGTCAGAGGATTTGTTGGAATCTGGGTTAACTCGATGCGCAGGAATCTTGGACTAGTTGCGAAGGAGAGAAATTGCGATACCAGAAATTTGCAAGAAGTCGCTGGGAAAGCAAACCATTACATCTGGCTCATGGGAGAAGAGGAGTGGTACTGCATGAGGACGGTAGAAACATCCTGGCCCAGATTCGCAACATCTTTTGTACTCTAGACACAAGGCCTGAAATTTTGGGGGTGGGGCCAGTCGATTAAATCGACCCCAGTGCGCAACTGTTTCTTAATTTATCGACCCCGAAAGGATGAAAGGCAAAGTCGACCTCGGGGAAATTTGAACTCAGAACGTAAAGACGGACAAAATATCGCTAAGCATTTCGCCCGGTGTGCTAACTCTTCTGCTAGCTCGCCGCTGCCTTGAGATTCGCAACCCCTGGCACAACAAAGCTCGGCCTGTTGTGAGGAAGTTTTGTCACCTACATATGTAAGTGGCCCTTAGCAGCTCTGGTGTTACAGCAAGAGGGGCCGAAACACTTACACGGCTTCTTTACCCCCTGATGAGACATTGAGGTCAGCTTTTAGAGAAGGTGTATTGTAGCAAACCGCAGCACACAAATGTTTACCCTGAAAAGCACACACACACACACACACACACACACACATATCACTCACTCCAAAAATAACACGACGGGTTGTTAATTGAAATCGTATATGTTTTGAGACGATTGAATTTTATAAAAACGAACAAGATAACAACAAACGCAGACAAAAAACAACATCACATAACAACAACAACAACAACAACAACAACAACAACAACAATAGCAGATGAAAGGAAAACAAAGATAAGGAGAAAGGCTCCGACCCTGCTGAAACAGGTTTTAAGACGAGTGGATTAGATTATGTCCTGTCTCGAAACTAATCTGATCTGATACTGACCAGTACAACAACAGCAGCAACAGCAGTGGACATAGGTAGGATGTGTTGACCACTTGAATGTTAATTAAAGATTACATGGAAGTAAGACGGTTGATTAGAAATTTTGGAGGGGTGGGAGTGGTTGTGTGTGTGAGTATGCGCCTTGTGTATATGCGTGTGTATATATACAGGGTGTTCGCGATAAATTTGATGGGGTTTTTTTTTTAATGTTTCCTTTCTTTTCTCAGCTCCAGCTTGATGTACTGGGGAACTGTCGGCGACGTTGGAGAGCATAAAAATTAAAGTTGTACAGTTCTATATTTAAGAGATGAGGAATTATTTACATTATTTACATTTGACGGATATTTGTCCTCATCTTGTTTGATGTTAACACAACGCTTCGGCTGATAAACCTTCCAGCCTTCATCAGGTGTCTTGGCGAAATTTCGAACCTGGGTTCTCATTCCTAAGGTGTTTTTCGATGTTGTTGTTATTATTATTATTATTATTATTATTATTATTATTATTATTATTATTATTATTATTATTATTATTATTATTATTCAGGTCACTGCCTGGAATCGAACTCATAATCTTGGGGTTAGTAGCCCGCGCTCTTAACCACTATGCCATATGCCTGTGAGTCCTTAAGGCTCAGTTGAGATAGCTGTGATGCTGTTGGAGATTGTGGTCAATCCCTGGCTGGAGAAGGTTGCTGCTGGAAAGCCGTATGTGGGGCAGCATGATTCGCTTCTTTGCCACGCGTCTGGAACGAAGCAGAAGTGGTTGTCGGAGAATTTGTATAACTTCACCAACCCCAATTTATGGCCCCCTAATTCTCCCGATTCTAATCCCATGAATTATTATGTGAGGGGTGTGGTTGTGGAAGACACCAACCACTCTACCTGCAACATCAAAGCCGAGCGGGTGGCTAACATCAAGGCGGTGTTTGAAGATCTTACCAGGAACACAGAGAGAAACGCATGCGACGGGTTTCGGAGCCGTCTTGAGGCCGTAGTGGAAGCTGAGGGCGGCCGTTTTGAGTAGACTGATGTCTCTCAGTCATAATCGACAGGGTGTTCGGACTAAATTTGTCAGTTTGCAGAAAAGGAAATGAAAACACAGAATCTCGTCCGAAAAATAGAAGTACAGTGATACCTCGCAGTACGAGTTTAACTCGTTCTATGACCGAACACGTCTTACGATTTACTCGTTTTACAAATCAATTTTCCCCATTTAAATTAACTAAAATATAATCAATCCGTTCTAGCCCCCGAAAACCACCCCAATATAATCTTTTATGGATTTTAAAACAGAAAAGGCGTAGTTACAAGTAAAATGACAATTATAAAAAAAGAGAATGCAAAAGAAATATATAAACTGGTTTTATTAACTGAATTATCTTAAAGATGGGACGATCTGTTCGCTCGTACTGCGGATTGCCGCTCAAACTTAAAGGTAAAAATTCGCACGAGTCTCGGCTCGTACAGCAAATTATTCGTATAATGGGACACTCGTACTGCGAGGTTCTACAGTATTTTTTTAAAAAAGATTATGGCAGGTAGATAACAGTTTATTCAAATTAGCCGCCTTCAGCTTCCTCCCTGACTTCAAGACGGCTCCGGAACCAGGCGCATGCGTTCGTCGCTGTGTCCCTGGGACGGTCTTTGTAAACCTTCTTGATCTTGGCCATCAGCTTGGCGTTGGTGTTGCATCCAGAAAGGTCGGCATCTTTCTGAACCATTTTACGAGGGTCGATACACTCAGATGCAAGGGAAATAACTCTTATTTGCTTCTTGTCATATAACGTTTGTCAAAAGAAAAAACAAAAAAATTCCAACAGAATTCGATCGATTTAAGTTTGTAGTCAACGATAATTAACCCCAGGTCAAAGAAATTCCAACCGTGACCATTTGGCTTTTTCTTTTCAGGTTAAAAGTCTACTACGACTACATTATCTGGGTGAGTCTTTGATTATATTTTAACCGTAATATGACTTGAGGAAGACTTCGCTACTATTTCTACTAAACCGAGCGAACACTTTGAGGTACCATTAACTGTATCCCTGGCCCTCCTCCGGCAAATCATTAGACCCCCTCATTCTCTTGTTGTGACACTGTTTTCCCCTCTTGATTTATTGTATGGATTCCATCTTTTATACCTTTTAGCTTTTTATTTGTTTCAATCATTGGACCGCGGCCATGCTGGGGCATCACCTTGAAGGATTTTAGTCGAACGAATTGACCCCCCCCCCCCCAACACTTATTTATTGAATCGGTCTCTAAGTTATAGAGACGTAAACAAACCGACACCGGTTGCCAAGCGCTGGTGTGGGGCAACGACAAAATCGCACGCACGCGTGCGCACACACACACACACACACGCACACGCACACGCACACACACGCACGCACACACATACACATGCACACACACACACACACACACACACATACACACAGTTTCTGTCTACCGTATTCACGCACTAGGTAGTAACTGACCCAGGGGTGGGGGCTTTAATATAAGACACTTGGTCGAGGTGCCGCGTAGTGGGACTGAACACAGTTCCACGTGGTTGCAAAACGACCTTTTGAGATTATTGCTCATTGATTATTCTTTGTTTTTGTATTTTTTTCACTATATGGCCATTCTTCATAATAAATAAATAAATAAATAAATGAATAAATAAATAAATAAAAGAGAAAAAGAAGTAAAAATATTCTGGGGAATTTTGGGTAACATTCAGCGTAAGTCAGTTTGAGTTATCTCCCTTGAACATTCACTTCACCGAAATTCAGAAATGTTTGAGAATGTGGGAGAATTCTTCCCAATCGACGAAGTCATCACTATTTCCGAACCAGTTGGGGCACCTCTGTGTGATATTTCGATCCAGTAGAGATAACTGCCACGTCTCTGTGTGGTAAGAAGCTTGCTACGTGGTTCCGGGTTTGGACTCATATGTGTCATCTTGGGCAAGTGTCTTCAGGTGAATAGCCTCGGGCAGACCAGAACTTTGCGAATGAGTTTGATAGACGGAAACTGAAAGAAGCCCGTCGTATACATACATACATACATACATACATACATACATATATACACACACACACACGACCTCGGCGGAATTTGAACTCAGAACGTAGCGACGAGCGAAATAGCCCTAAACAAGCTAACGATTCTCCCAGCTCACCATCAATAATAATGATGATGAAGATGATGATGATTTCAAATTGTGGCACATGGCCAGCAAGTTTGGGGTGAGTGTGTAAGTCGATCACATCGACCCCAGCACTCGACTGATCCTTATTTTATCGACCCCGAAACAACAAAACGCATTGTCGGCCTCCACGGAATTTGAACTCAGAACATAAAACCGGAAGAAATGTCGCTAAGCATTTTGTCCGGCGTGCTAACAATTCTGCCTGCTCGCTGCCTTAATAATAATGATAATAATAAAAGTTTTCAATAGTAGAAGCCCAGACACAACAATGTTGGAAAGTGCTCAATACTAAAAGTAGAGCGGAAAGAAATTGTGAAGCAAGAATATTTTATGACACTTGCGATCTCTTGAATTCTTCAAAAGAAGTACCGGAAAAAAATACCCGTTTACTGCAATGCATATATAGAAGGGTATAAAATATGGTGGGTGGTACGCGGGAACAAAGTGATAGAATTTGTAAAAGATGTGAAAATATTAGAGAGAGAGAGAGAGAAAAAAAAGGGTACAATTGCCATTTTAAGTAGAATCACGTTCTTTAAACATTCGTTTCTCCCACTTCCGATGTGTAGGAGAATAACGCGGAAAATGATATTCAGAATACCAAGAGTTTTAAAACGATTATTTGAAAAGAAACATTAAAATAGAATAAGAATAATGTTCTTAGATATTATAAATCCTTTCACGTTAAAGTAAAACGAATGTCTTATTAAAATAACGATAAGAATAATTTTAGATATCCCAGAAGTAGAATTGTACGCGAAAAACACAGCTACACGTATTTAATAAAGCAATTGGTGATAATTTTGTAGTTAGTGAAGTGTTACTGTCATTTGAACCATTAAACGAAACCACAAGTGGCCAAGGTTTGTATGGTCATTAAAAACTACTTGGGTAGATATAATTTGAATCGGATGGAATTGGTAAGCATTATAACAAACGGTGCCACTTCATTTACTAGAAAACATACTGGTCTCATAACGCTGCTAAATGATAAAACGAAAAGCGAGCATTCACTTTACGCTCCTATCATCTCATTATCCACGAGGAAGGACCGTGTAATCAGTTCTAGATTTTATGCATGCAATTAATTCTGCAATCCGTGTCATTAGCCTAATCAGAGCGATGGTGCTAAATCACTTCAGAAGTTTACTGAATGACATGAAATGTGAATATTTAAGTGTATTGTATCATAGCTATGAGTGTTGGTGATGTTTGGAAAAGGTTCTACCGAAGGGTGGGAATCTAAGAGAAGAATTATTAAGTAACATGAGAATGATAGAATGGTTGTGCAATTTAACGTTCACTATTCACATTTTCGACCATCTGAATGGAACGGACATTAAGTTATAAGAGTAGCGAGCTTCATTGGAAATAACATAATTTCAAGTGAAGCTGACACACTTTGTTTTAACAGTTAAATGAACCCAAATTCATGCATTTTCCATAAGGAGACATATATTTTTGTTCCGACAAATACAGTCGTTTCGTATTTGCCTTAAAATATAAGGTTTGAGGCGGTTCGATTTATTGATTTAACCATTATTGATTTGACCAGGATATGATTTGAAGGAAGTTTTGCTGCTATTTCTACGTTATTGTTTTGTCCCAGGTCAATCTGATTGAGAAGACCTAGGATTAAAGACGTTTCACTCGTAACAATCTCGTTTTGTCTAAGACTTCTCTGTCCAATGTAACTCAGGCTTTTTGTTAGAGGCTAGAATATGCGTTTAAGGAGATTTAGCTGTTATTTCTTGCGGAAACATAAAGAAAAACATGGCGAGATATGTTTTCTGAAAGTGCAGAAATATGGTGCGGGGGATTTGCTGATGAAAACGATGATGGCGATGACGATGATGACGTTGATGATGATTATAACGACGATGATGACACGATGATGATGATGGCGATGATGATGTTGAAGACAATGATGATGACGACGACGATGATGATGATAATGATGATGATAAAGAAAAGGAGGAGGATGAAAGTGAGGATGAGGATGATGATGATGGTTGTGGAGTGGGGTGGTAGCGGTGGTGGTGGTGGTTGCGGTAGATGGCAGCGTTCGAGTCCTCCCTCACCCTCCTCCTCTTCCTCTTCCTCGTCCTCCAATCCATTGACACAACCATCAGAGCCATCCACGAGTTGACACTAACCCAATTACCCCTAACAGCCAGACACCAGTCATCTGGCTTGCATCGCTTGCATCGCTTGCTGCAGTTGAACAACACAGTCTGCGCACACTGCAAAAGGTGATGGCGGCGGCGGCGGTGGTGGTGATGAAGGTAGTGGTATGGTGTGGGGAAGGGGGTAGAGCGAATGAAATGTTGAGTGCTAGTGTTGGTAGAAGTGGTCTTGGAGGTGCTGGTTCTGGTGGTGGCGGGCAGTGGCGGTGGTGGTGGTGTTTGTTGCGTTGATGGTATTCTTTGATGATGATGATGATGATGATAATGATGTTAGTGGTGGTGGTGGTGGTGGTGGTGGTGGTGGTGGTGGCGGCGGCGGCGGTGGTGGGGGCGGCGGTGGTGATGATGTGAATGTTGTTTGTATCGGTAGTTAATGACAGTTTAGGTAGCAGTAGCTTTTAGTGGTCCTTTGATGGACAGATCTGACAGAACCAAGTTTGGATCAAAAGAAATTCCAATCCAGACAATTCCTTCCATCTTTGGAATGTCTCATTCAGTCTTTCTACGCGAAGATGGTCAAATAAGATTAAAGGGGAATTTCACTGCTATTTCTAGCAGATCGAGTAACCATATAGAGGCTACCTCGATTTTGTTATAATCCTTGTTGATGCTGTTGTTGTTATTGTCGTTGTTATTTAACCCCAGGTTAGTTCTGACTTAGCAGAACTATTCCGTTCGTGACCATCCAGCTTTATCCACTGTTTCCAATATTGTACTATCTCGTGTATACTTCATATTGAAACGGCTTTGATTGAAATTTGGCTGCTATTTCTAGCTATTTCTAGCTGCACATAAAGACTCTCCGTGTTCTTACTGTTATCTTGTATATATATGCACACACGCACACACGTACATAGAACAATAAAAAATATATATACACACTGCTGTTTTAGAGTGTTAATGCGTGATTGTGATTGTATGTAGACAAAAGGAAAAGAAAGGGACAAAGAATGAGTGGGAGGGAGTGTAATAGAGAGGAAAGTGAGAATGAGAGAAGAGGCGAAAGAGAGCCAAGAAGAGAGAGAGAGGTGGGGGAGAGGGGGGAGAGAGAGGGAAAGAGAAAAACAGACAGTGAGATATGGAGTGAGAAGGAAAACGACGATGAAAGGAGAGTGTCTGTGTATATGAGTTTGAGAGGGGGAGAAACAAATAGATAGATAGATAGAGAGAGAGGGAGAGAGTGGAGAGTGGGAATAGAGAAGAAAATGGTAGAAGACGAAGAAATAAACAAAGAGGAATTTGGAGAAACGAGAGAGAAAAAATGGGCCAAGCGTACGAGAACTAATAAGATGTGACATTCACTAATGTAGGGCCCCATTAAACGTAACCCCTTCTCCGCTCTCCATTCTTGTCTAGGTGGCGCTACTGATATGTCATTGTGTGTTATTGCTAGCATTAACCGAACAGATGCAGATAATCACTGATCTCTTCACATAAGCCATAAACTGTCACCTTAGCACTAACCTTAATCTTAGCACTAACACTAATCTTAACACTAACCCTAATCTTAACGCTAACCTTAAATGTTAATTCTAATCTTAATATCAAACGAAACGCTAAAACTCTCTGAAATACAAAACCTATTTCTATATCTAATACCAAACCTTACTTTAAATCTAAACTTAGAATTAACACAATACTTATTTCTAATCTTAATACTAACCTCTCCCACAAACTCTGACAATAAATTTAACCTAATACTAAATCTAAGCATAATCCTTATTCTAATAAGCTAACTCTAAATCCACCCATGACCCTACCTAGTAAACCTAATCATAAACCCTCTCCAGTAAACTTAATACCAAACCCCTCATCCACTAAACCTACCACTGGACCCAGCACTAACACGTATCCTAGCAGCGCTAACTCTGGACCTTACCCTAACTCCTATCCTAGTAAATCCAACAGTAAACGTAAGCAAACCGCCCGAGTCTGAAGGCGCAACGCTACACCTAATCGTCACCTGTGTTCCAGTAAACCGAACACGGAATGTAAAGTGAATTGGATGTAGTCGATAAAATAGCTTGAAATTCCTTCAAGGTCAGAGGACCTGAAATAACACTTGAGGGTCCCTAGTCTCACAATGTATATGTGTGTAGCCTCATAATAAAATGTTTTTCTACTTGTTTCAGTCATTGGTCTGCGTCCATGCTCGAGAATCACCTCGAAGGGTTTATCGAAATTGATCACAGCCTCATCCATGCCACGTTCTTTATTCACCCTTTCTATGATGCATCGCATGAGATGGGGGAGGGGGGTGCTGTCGTGGATAGATCTGTTCGTGATGGTGCATGTTTGCGCATCACCAATGAAACTATTGACAAGTGCCAACCAACCCATTTGCCAACATTGGCCAAAACTTTGAAATCTGCATTTAGCAATGTTATGGACCAAACCCTGATTTATTTTCTCTATCGCTACCGCCTCACTGAACCTAATCGATTCTAATCTAATCTAAAGCGGGCAACCCATCATTTGTTGCTGACGATTGACCCCGTCAACGGCCGCTAATACGGTTTGTGTAAGCTTGCTGTACTCGGAGTGAAGCGTTCAGCTTGCGACCGTATAGACGATAAATTTGTCTTCTGTGCAACCGACGATTTTCATACATGGACAACCTATGCTATCCATATCTACTGCACTACAGAATACTCTATTTACATAGGAACCTAGACTAGACGATCCAAAGCGGTTTGTCCATGTCCACATTGACTTCAGATCAAAAGTTCTTATTAAACAAATGCAAATTGTAATCTTTTTTAAATATGTATTTCTAATATTTTAACGAGTCCCTCAAATTAAGTGGTCCTCCTACTTTGTGGGTAATTGTGTCTTAATGTTCATTGAAAACGTTTTTTCAACTCGCATCTTGTGCTCACATTTAATCCATTAAAAAATTTGTATTACAAAATGGTATTTAATTTAAATTCGATCTACATTAACACCCGTTTTCTAGTTCTTCACAAAATTGTATTTAGAACTACATAATTTAAAGAGAAATATTAAATTCAATTTAAATGGAGATAAATCGTTTGTCAGATTTTACTAATATATTCTTCAGTTATTTAGTATAGCAATTTTTATTATTATGGAACTGCAATATTTACTGGTTATAAGTTTTCCTGGTCTTTCGTACAGCTTTTAATCTTAGCCTAAGAACTGAGGATCGGCTGTCAAAATCCAAGTATTTAACTTAACGAGTGAGTAGCTGAATTTTTTCGGAAGTTTTTTAACCTTTTTTTACGTAATCTCCAGGAAGACTTGTGGTTGACGTTAGTGACTAAGTTGCACCCTCTAATTAGGGACAGCGTTAATTTGACGAGTGTCCACATGGCTACCACTAAAGCCATTTACGCTTTCAAGGCTGACCCACACAGCTTTGCTAGAAAGCGCTTGCTCAAAATGTCGTAAAGTGATACTGAAATGAGAAATTGAACGGTTAACTTAAACACACTGTTATGCATAAAAAGCGTTTAAAATATTTGAGCTGAAATAATTCGATTGAATTTGTATTTTTTGTGGTGTTATCGTTTATCTCTCGGAAAGGCAGTTTATTTCAGCGAGTTCAATTCCCAGATCCACTGTATATGTTTTCTGTACTTTTGTATGGTTTTCATTTAACCCTCAGCGTAATGACGAACAAAATGCTGCTAAGCACTGTGTCCGGTGCGGTAACAATTCTGCTAACTCGCCTCATTAGATAATTTCTTACTACTAATAGGTACAAGGTCTCACATTATGGAGGAGGGGGCTTGTTTACATTGACACCGATGCTCAATGGTATTTATTTGTCGACCTTGGCAGAACGTAAAGCGA
>NC_142938.1:3464442-3466942 GCF_046866305.1 Octopus bimaculoides | reverse complement strand
AGGAAGAAGAAAGGAAAAAGTGAAAGATATGAAAAAGTAAAGGAAATATATAT
The DNA here is from genome assembly GCF_046866305.1 of Octopus bimaculoides. Classification (NCBI taxonomy): domain Eukaryota; kingdom Metazoa; phylum Mollusca; class Cephalopoda; order Octopoda; family Octopodidae; genus Octopus; species Octopus bimaculoides. The sequence continues at coordinate 3,466,889 of NC_142938.1, read as the reverse complement.
AATAAAACAAGAGGGATAGGGAGGAGAGAAAGAGAGCAACAGCAAGAGAGAAGAGAAAGAGAGAGAGAGAGAGAGAGAGAGACAGACAGACAGACAGACAGAAAGAGACAGACAGATAGCTAGGTAGGTAGGTAAATATATATAATATATATATATATATATATATATATATATATATATATATATATATATATATATATATATATGTAGATAGATTGATAGATAGATAGAAAGACATACATACTGACAGATAAACAGACAGATAGATAGACAGCGTTAAGCTTGGTCAGAAGTTTAAGCTACTCCCTTACACAACAGACACTCACACTCATACACATTGATAAACACACACAGGCACCCACAAACACCCACATATACACGTGCAATATCAGACTCACACATACACACGCGCGTGCAATCTAAGATTCCACTATAATATCCTCATTTTCCCCACCACATTTTCTTACGAGCCAGACGCTAGATTAGCCATCTTGCTTTTCTATTTTAGCTCTTGCTATATATTTTATATAATTTCATTTTTTTTTTCCTTTTTTCATTTACATTTTCCACAATTTAATTGCCTAACTTCGAATTGCCTGAAGGCGTGTAAGTAAGACTATATGAGGTGAAATGGCAGCATTAGATTGTAAGTGAGTAGGGAATAAGGAAGGTTAAGTATTCGGGGTATATTGCGAAAAAAACCTAGATTCCATTTTCTTTCGGAATGATGTGCTTTGGTAGTTATCGGCTGCTTCAGTCAATTTTAGTTTGCTGCTTATCTGATGAGACGATAACAAGAAAGAGAAACCCTTGTCACCTATGTCTTCTGTCTGCCCGTCTGTCTGCCTGTCCGTCCATCCGTCCGTCTGTCTATCTGTCTGTCTCTATCTATCTGTTTGACGGTCTACCTCTCTCTCTCTCTCTCTCTCTCTCTCTCTCTCTCTCTCTCTGTTCTTCTGCATGTCCGTCTGTCCGTCTGTTTGTCTGTCTTTCTGTCTGTCTATTCATCTGTTTGTTTATCTATCTATCTATCTATCTATCTATCTATCTATCTATCTATCTATCTATCTATCTGTCCGTCTGTTTTTCTGTTTGTCTATCTGTCTGTCTGCCTGTGTGTCTATCTGTCTGTTTTCTATGCATGCATACAGATGTATGTATGTATGTATGTATGTATGTATGTATGTATGTATGTATATACATACTATTTCTGTTATCTTTCCAACGATGAACCTTCGTATCTTTGTTAGAAACCAGCTTTTTCTTTAAATGGAAACTTCAAATAATTAAAAAATAAAGAGAACATGCATACATACATACACCCACGCATGCATACATCAATACATACATGCATACATACATACATGCATACATACATGCATACATACGAAATATGTACGAAATACATAAGCCATAAAATGGTTTGCTTATGTCAAAAGCTTAGCATTGAGCACCAACAAACTTATAACATCCTACTTTAAAGGTCCACCCCATGCAGTTCAGGGACAAGGGATCCCTTCCAAGTACCTACAGCATCAGAGACAGAAGACGTTGGTAGACAACACATGTTCACGACCAAGACTGAAGACATTGTTGCTAACTGCAAGAGAACGTCCTCTAGGTATTATCTTCCCATAATGCATAATGCAGAATGATCTGGAAATCGGAAATCAGAACGTTCTGGGACGGGATAACCAAAGAGAAGATATTAAAAGACGAAGTGGATTATATTCAGACTGATGGGTCAAAAGAAAATTGGTGGAACTGAAAAATTCAAACAGCCACCAAGTTAAAGCACAACCTGCCAGATATTGTTGCGTGTGACCACAAGAAGAAAGGTTTGTTCTGTTGTGGAAGTCAGCTGCCTTCTAGACACCGATGTGGTAAGAAAAATACAAGAGAAAGAGGATATCTATGGACAATTGATAAGGATATGTAAATCCAGTACTCAATATACACTTTTAGCACCGTACCCGTTATTATTGGAGCAACAGGATACATACTGACCCGCTTGGAGCAAAGTATGGCTGAACTTGGGGATCTTGGAGAGAGGACGCAAATCCTTAATTCATACTCTATAAATCATCACGATGTGTGTGTGTGTGTGTGTGTACGCATGCGTGTGTGAAGCACATGGTTTGAGATTTTCGACTGACGATCGTAAAGCCGTAAGTTCGATTCCCAAGTGGAGCGTTGCGTCCTTGAGCAAGACACTTTATTTCAGATTGATCCAGTTCATTCAGCTGGCAAAAATGAGTTGTATCTGTATTACAAGGATTCACCCTTGCCACAGGCTGTATCACGCTGAATCTCCCTGAGAACCACGTTTAGGGTACATATGTTTGTGGAGTACTCAGCCACTTGCACGTTAATTACACGAGCAGGCTGTCCGTTGATTAGAACAATTAGAAGACTTGTCATCCTAATCGATTGAGTACCAGACAATG
>NC_142938.1:3454442-3459442 GCF_046866305.1 Octopus bimaculoides | reverse complement strand
ATATCGATTATGAAACAGCTGTAGACGTAAGGAATAAACATCTACTCTCACATTACCTTTCTTATCTGTTCTCTCTCTCTTCCCCCCCCCTCTCTGGTTTTCTGTAGATCGATGAAGTAATCTCACCTGTTTGAAATCCTACCTGTTCAAAAATTTTATCTGAGGATGGTGGATTGTATGTTATGATGCAATCTTCTACGAATGTATTCATGAAATTCTATCGAAACAGCTGTCGAAAATTCTAAGCGACATCTGTCTTTAATTTTTATATCTAGGTCACACCAAAAAACCGACCCCAGAATCAGATCTACATATTAAATTGGATTTCGTACTTGCATATCCGCTGCACCCTACCAACGCTTGATGCCTTCCATTTTATTTACTTTGCTCTGATATCTATGTTATCGTACCTAGTCATTTCTCGTGTCGATGTGTCAACATTCTAACGAATCCTTATAACTAAATTACGCGCGCGCGCGCGCCGATATCCAATAGGTTGTCCTGCAGAATGTCACATCCAACTTTTTTTGACATGTGGTAATGCTGCTGCTTGTGGTAGTGGTGAGAGGTAGACGTTCTATTTGACTATGTTTATATTTTCTGTTTGTGACTGTTTATGTTCACAGAGGGAGCTAGTGTGGAAGGTGTAAGTATGGGGAAATGAAAACATTAGCAAAATCTAAGACAGAAACACTTTTTTTTTTTGTTTTCCTTCAGTTTTGTATTTAACGTAATCAGTATGAAAAGACACACATATACAGCCTACAAAAACCTACGCAAACATTGGGAAAAAACAAAGAGAAGCGTAGACATTGATATGTATTTATATGTATATGTTTGCCTGTGATTATGTATAGACGCATATGCGTATGTACGCCTGTATATATGTATGTATGTAAGTGTTCGTACGTATATATATATATATATATATATATATATATATCTTTTTCCCTATAAATGTCCTGAAAACTCCTCACAGCCTTGGCTTTGTTATCTCATTCTGTCTAGTATATATATATATATATATATATATGTATATATATATCCGTACGCGTGTGTGTATGAATACGTGTGTATATGCATGCATGAATATATGTTTGTAAGTATGGATTTATATATGTATGTATGTAGGCCATACATACATATGTATAAATATGAAACTTTGAATTCCGATAGCGAAAGACAGAAGTATGCGTTGATACTAATGTATGTATGTATATATGGATGAATGAATGGATGTATATTTGTGAGTATTATTACATAAAATATATGTAAATAATGTGTATACATCTGTGTATATAATTGTGTGTGCATATCAATATGTTCGTAGAAACATCCTGGGCGTTTGTGTATCTTTCTCTCTCTTTGTCTTTTCTATCTGTCTGTCTGTCTGTCTGTCTGTCTGTCTGTCTCCCTCTCTCTCTCTCTCTCTCTCTCTCTCTCTCTCTCTCTCTCTCTCTCTCTCTCTCTATTTGTTCATCTGTCTGTCTATGCATACGCACACACATACATTTACTATTGGTGAATAATACATATATACACACGTACACATACGTACATACATATGTGTACATTTATATACATACACACATATTTACACCTACATGCCTATATACATATGCATACATAGGTACGCTTATACACCACACACGCATGCCAAATACAGGCATACATTTCTATAAATACATATATATATATATATATATATATATATATATATTTATTTATATAGATACAGTGTGTATATGCACGTGCATCGTAGTTGGAAGAGTAACGAGTTTACAAATATACATATTTTATTAGTAATATACATAAACATATATTTGAATACATATGTATGCGTGCATATATGTGAAATTACACACACACACACACTCACACACCACACATACATGCATATACATCCACATACAATAAATCAACATGCAGAATAGAGACACCGCAGCAACACACACACACACACACATATGTCTGTGCCTGTATATGTATGTACATGAACGTTTGTATGTATATATACATACATAGATACACACACACACATATGGATGCATACATATATATATCTATCTATATATGTATGTATATATGTATGTAGGTATACAAATGTGTGTATATACGAATTTATCTACGTATATAGACATACTTAGGCTTAATAAATGTCTACATGTGTTTGTAGTTGTTTGTGTGCATATGTGTATTTGCATGCGAACTGTATGTATGTACGTATACATGTATGTATGTATCTGTTTGTGTGAGTTCTTCTTCTTCTGCGTCCGTCTGTCTGTTTCCGCAATTTTAAATGCTTTTTACATAAAGTCTACGTCAGCAATCAGTTTAAATGCTAAATAAAGCCCTCAAGTTTCTGTTTTTAATTTCCTTTAAAACTCCTCAGTCGATTCTCAGTCACTTCGAGTAATATATATACAAATAAAACAACGAATACATACACACATACATACATATATATCTATATATACAAATATGTATGTTTGTGTGTGTGTGCGTATATATATATATATATATATATATATATATATATATATATATATATATATATATATATATATATAAACAATTACAACGTGTACTATAGCATCAACATCAACAACAGCTAATACATACGTAAGATATGATTGAAAAATTTACAAATATTAAAATAAAAGCAAAAACTGAAAATAAATGTTTTAAGCTGTTTTTTTACTTCTGCATAAATTGTACTTGTTTATACGTTCACAAAGTTATTTGCTTCAATATTATAAGCTTAAGTTTATTCCGCATATATATATATATATATATATATATATATATATATATATATATATATATGTATGTATGTATGTATGTATACATCTGTGTGTGTGTAGGTGTGTATGTATACATGCAGACATATACACACACTTGAACGTAAGTATTATGTATACTTATATTAGCTGAAAGCCATGAGTGGTGACTGAGGTGCCCTGGTTCCATCTTTCGAGTTTATCAACCAGTGATTGCTTTAAGCTGAGGTATATGCAGACATACATACATGCATACATACACACATACACGTATACATACACAGACACATATATACATACATACATACATGTATGTATGTATGTATGCGTGTATTTGAGCATGTTTATAAGTGTATACATATGTCTGTACACATTTATTGCACGCTGGTATTGAGTTCTATATTCCAGCTTGTGAGTTTCAATCTTACGTGATTCCTGTCTGTATCTGTCTGTCAGTCTCTCTCTCTCTCTCTCTCTCTCTCTCTCTCTCTTTCTTTTTCTCCATGGCACACATACACAGAATGTTTTATTTTTTTTATACGAGAAGGTGCCGAAAAGTTCCTGGCTTTAAGGGTGTCGTGAAAGGCCTGGTTGATGGCCCAACCCTCCAAGTTCTTTTATGCATAGCTAGAGTGTGCGTTGCTCAGCACAGCGCTTGAGTTTGCTCTGCTACCAAAGCTTTCACATCCTATACGCCTTCTGAAACAGGCCCCAAGTGTTCCGCCGTCCGCCCCCCCCCCCAGCCCTTGCTACGCAATTCTACACGAAGGACTTCCACAAAGCTTTCATCTTACAGATTCCACTTAACAAGATATTGATCAACTAAAAACTTCGATAGAAAATAGTTGCTCAATGTGCGGCGCCGTGGGATCGAACCTGAAACCACGTCATTGTGATGCAAACTTCTTAACCATACAGCCATGCCTGCGACTATTTACACATATAATTTACAAGCAAACGTTTTCCTCTTCTTCATCTCGTCTTTCCACCAGGCCGCACTCTAATTCTTCAATACTCAACTCCGCAGACATCCACCTGCCTTTTTTCATCTTCTCTCTTCTCTTCTTTCCTCTAATTTGTCATCGAAGCTTCTAGATTTATGATTAGCTGTTTGTTGTGTCACTGGGAATGTTTTCGTCTTGGCTCTCCATAATGCACAGCAAATGAAGCTGATGCACTTTGATTCGCTTCTCTGCATTCCTGCACGGTCGAACGCATTCCGATTTTCACACCCCAACGTGTCGTTACGCGAACACAAAGAAAAACCGAGAGCGATTTGACCAGGTAAACCTGTTTACTAACAAAGGGAAACGGTTGTGAAAGCCAAGAATGAATAATAATAATAATAATAATAAGATGTGGTTTTCCCAGCTAAAGAGCATCGCTAGTTCGAACTCTATTACAGGTTGTGTGGCGTATTTTGAAGGGGTTATGTGTTGCAGCTTGGTGTGGTGGAGATGAAAGATGATATGACAATGTCCGTTGAGTATTTTTTCTTCTCTGCTATCTCAAAAGCATTCCATCCGTGACTATCCCGCATATAATATGTCCTGCTTTAGAGCTATTGAGCGAGATTCGTGGGTTCGTATTACCGGACCGATTAGTGCTTTGTGTTCTTGAGACTCCCCCCCCCCCCCACACACACACACAAAATTTCATTTCCTTATGTGCCAGTCCACTCGGCGGCAATAAACGAGTTTCAGTAATGGCTGGAAAGTTAACCGTGCGACGGACCAGCCGCCAGTTCAGTCGTAGGCTGGGACATGTTGTAATCACAGTCACACATACTCCGTGGAACTGTGTTAAGTTCGAGGCTGATGAGTTCTAGCGCTCATCGCAGAACTAACATGGTATTACATACACCCATGAATGTTAAGCAGCCAGAATATTCTTTTCTGCTCTAGGCACAAGGCCCGAAACTTTTCGGGGAGGGCCCAGTCGATCAGACCAATTCCAATACGCAACTGGTACTTAATTTTTCGACCCCGAAAGGATGAAAGGCAAAGTTGACCTCTGCGAAATTTGATCTCAAAGCGTAAAGACAATCGAAATACGGCTAAGCATTTCGTCCGGCGTGCTAACGTTTCGGCCAGCTCCTCGCCGCCTTGCTACATTTCTCAATAATATTTTCTACTCTAAGCACAAGAGTATATATATATATATATATATATATATATATATATATATATATATATACATATATATATATATATATATATA
>NC_142938.1:3439442-3449442 GCF_046866305.1 Octopus bimaculoides | reverse complement strand
ATAAATATATATATATACTTATAAATATATATATATACTTATAAATATATATATATACTTATAAATATATATATATATATTTATAAATATATATATATATATATATACATATATGTATGTCTATATATATATATACTCATATATATATTTATATATGTATATATATATATATATATATATATATATATATATATATATATATATATATATATATATATATATATATAAATGTACACACACACACACATATATATATACGCACACACATACATATATAGATACATGTACATATGTATATGTAAAAATATTTGTGAAATATATGTATGCATATATGTATGTATGTATCAATGTATGTATATGCATATATCTTAAAATATGTGTGTATATACATATTCTTTTCCTGTTACCATAACACCAGATACAGCTTGCTCGGCTCCGACATTCTTTTACGAATGAAGTTAGTTCTGGAGAGTTTTAAAGCAGGCACCAAGGTCAGAACCACCATGTTTTAATATGGCGACCGCGACGAAGCGTTGTCTGTTTATCAGAAGACATGCTTGTGTGTGTGATTCGCAGCCATTTATCGTGAGTTAGCCAACCTCAATCAAAAAAGATCACTCGCCTAGAAGCCAACACACTGACCCGACTGACCTCGAGTCGAAACAAGCTAATTGTACTTTGGTCAACGTTTTTCTGCCAATCTGAACGCTCAACGCTCAACGCATCAAGCTTCTTCTCTTAACGCCGACGGAAAAGTTCGTGGTAAAAACATAATAATAATAGCAGCGACAAGAAGAAGAACAAGAACAGTAACATCGATGACAACACCAGTTAATAACGATGATGACTATGATGATGGTGATAATGTTAAGAGATAAAAAAAAAAAAAGAAAAATAACAATAAAAATGAGAGCAATAATAATTTTGGTAGCAGCAATGTTATTCACGGCAACAACAACAACAATAATGATAATAATGATATAAATAATGACGTCTTTTGTGTACCACAGGGCTATCTGCTGGTGGGAGTGGGGACATTGCAAGGGCAACAACAACAACAACAACAACGATGATGATGATAATAACAGCAACAATATAATTGTGATGATGATAAAGAATTAGGAGGATGGGTTATGACGGTAACAAGAACGGTGATGATGATGATGGTGATGATGATGATGGTGATGGTGATGATGATGATGATGGTGATGATGCGATGATGATGACGGAAGTGGTGGTGGTGATGACGATGGTGGTGGTGGTGGTGGTGGTGATGATGGTGATTATGATGATGATTATGATGATGATGGAAGTGGTGTTGGTGATGACGATGCCGATGATGAGGAGGAGGAGGAGGAGAAGGATGATGATGATGGCAGCAATAACAAATAAGAATTGTGATGACGATGAGTAAGTGGAAGAGGAGGCGGACACTACGACGACGAGGACGACAGCGATGATGACGATAATAATAATGATAATAATAATAATAATGATGATGATGATGATGATGATGATATGGAAACGTTGAATTACTTTGGGAAGGAGAGAATTTGGAGAGTAAAACAGAAAGAAGAGAAAACGAAAAAGGAGAGTAAGAACATGAGGAATAATATCTGAAACCATGTGGACCACATGGGAAAGGGGGAAACAAAGACGCAAGGTTATTGTTATTGTTATTATTATTATTATTATTATTATTATTATTATTATTATTATTATTATTAAAATGGCGAAATGGCAGAATCGTTAACAAGTCGGGCAAAATGCTTGGCGCATATCAAGCATCTCTACGTTCTAGGTTCAAATTTCACCAAAGTGGATTTTGCTTTTCATTCTTTCGGGGTCGATAAAATAAGTACCAGCTGAGTACTGGGATCGATATAATCGACTGGTCCCCCTCCCCACCAAATTTCGGGCTTTGTGCCTATAACAGAATAGGATTATTATTAGTATTTTTTATTGCAATTATCACTTAAAAGAGGGAGAGAAGAAGAAGAAGAAGAAGAAGAAGAAAGGAAGGTGATGATGATGATGATGATGATGATGATGGCGATGTATAGCAAAAATGCCAATGCTGTCGGCTGCAGAAACAAGAAATGGTGCAAAATGACCATAATGGTTTTGAAGAATTTTATAGACATACATACATATATGCTTATAGATGTATGTATGTGTGTATGTAAGTATATATACATATATACATATGTATGTATGTACACATGTATATGTATTAATATAAGTATACACATACATGTGCATATATATGTGTGTCTGTGTGTGTGTATGTATATATATATATGTATATATATATATATATATATATATATATATATATATATATGTATATATATATATATATATATATATATATATATATATATATATATATATATACTCACATAAATACCATATTTGTTTTTCCTTTCGTTCTAGTTTTCATTGTTTCTCTCTGTTTTAACCTTTTCTTTTTCCATTTCCCTTTCATTCATTCATTTATTCTTTCCGTCTTTGATTGCTTCTTTCTTTCCTTCTTTCTTTCTTTCATTCTTTCTTTCTTTCTTTCTTTCTCTCATCATCGTTGTTGTGAACAATGTCGTCGTCACCACCACCACCCTCACCACCACCACCACCACCACCACCACTACCACCACCACCACCATTATTATCGCAGTCATCAACATCAATATTTCTCCTCTCTCCTTCCCTCTCTCTCTCTCCCTTTCCCTCCCATGCTTTTTCCAACTGTCTTCGTATTTCAATGTACCTTTTGTCTTTCTTTATTTCTCTCCCCCACCGTCTTTCACATCACCACCACCACCACCATCATCATCATCATAATCATCATCATTACTCACCTCATGACCACCATCCTCTTCTTCCGCCTCCCCGTCACCATCATCACGGTCACCATTAGCGCCACCCCACACTTATATCAAAATAGCTACGAGCCACCCTTGCGTTGTGCACCGCCTCGTTCCCCGCCACCTGATATGATCAGCACCACCCCTCCAATGACCCGTTTTCCTGGCCTGCCCTTCGTCCAGTTCCACACACACACCATCACCACCTTCACCACCGCTATCGCCAACAATACCACCAACGCCTTCAGCATCACTTCTCTACCACCGCCACTACCGCTACCTCCCCTACCACCACCACCACCACCACAGCAACAACAACAACAGCAACAACAGCAGCAGCAGCAACAATAGCAATGCCATTTGCACCATACGTCTACCCCCGTCACCATCACCAACGCTACATCACCAACACCACCACCACCACCGCCACCACCTTCACCATCATCAATACCATGAACGCCATTAACATCACACCCAAACCACCGCGCCACCACCACCACCACCACCTTGATCATGTCCACCATCGCCAAGAACACCAGCAACGCCATCATCACCACCACCATCACCACCACCACCGCCCCCACCACCACCACCACCACCACCACCTTCACCACCGCCTCCGTCCTATCACCTTACGCCGTGGAATGTAACGTGGACGACCAAATTCAATATTGTCCAACTTGCTCAACTGACCTGTCCATTTGCCTAAAGTCCTCATGAATATTCAACAGCCTTCATCGTCTATCATCGCTATCAGCAGCAGCAGCAGTAGTAGCAGTAGCAACAGCAGTACCACCACCACCACCACTACCGCTACATCACGACTGCAACAACAACCAGTACAATAACTTCCCCACAAAAAACTACCAATACAAACGCTGCTGCTACTACTACTACTACTACTACTACTACTACTACTACTACTACTACTACTACTACTACTACTACTGCTGCTGCTACTATTACTACTACTACTACTACTATTGCTTTCTTTTATGCTCGCGCTGATATCACCACCAACACCACAACCCCCACTACACTACTACACTATAACAAGAATTACCCGACCAATACCCAGCTTCAACACAACAATAACCATGGTTATCATGGAGACCGACCAACCCTAAAACAACTACCACCTTAACCACCACCACCACCACCACCACCACCAATACTACAACCACTACAACCACCGTTACAATAATCAACACGACGACGACGACCACCACCATATCAACAACCACCAGGACCCACCACCATCACTACATTTCACTAGCCCGAGCATGGTGGGATTTGAACTCAGAATACAGAGAGTCAGAACGGATACGCCAAACTGTACCACTTCGCTGCCACTCAGAAGTTGTAACAACAACAACAACAACAACAACTAAATCAAGAACTAGAATAACGACAACAACAACAATAGCAATGATAACAGAAATCGTTGCATATCCGGTTTCTTTCCAAATATGGAATATGTAGGATTTCCTCGAGTAATAAACTTTATTTCATGTTACCTCGGTGTACTCGGCCGAAAATGAGTCGTAGCTTCGTCTTTGTGCTGCTCTCAATTTTTCCAACTGCAACAACAACATTGAAATCAATATAACATCAGCATTGACAACAAGGTTGACCAAAGTTGACCACAGCGGAATTTGAACAGCAGCAGCAGCAGCAGCAGCAGCAACAACAACAACAACAACAACAACAACAACAACAATGATGATGATAATAATAATAATAATATTATATAAAGATTGATGTAACTCTTCATGAAAATAATAATAATGATAATAATACTAATAATAGTAATAATAATAATAATAATAATAATAATAATAATAATAATAATGACGATGATGATGATGATGATGATAAGTTCAACGATGCTTTTGAAGCAGTAAGAGATATAGGAGACGTGCAGACATCAGACTAATTATCGATATCCTCTGATCGCAAACAGATATCGTGAAACTAATTGTCCCGTTGACCTCGCGTATTTGAATCTGCTTAAACTGGTCATTTCTCTGCTGACGTCACTCAAATGATCACATTCATTGACGTTTTAGGGCAGGTTGGTGATTTAAAGAAAAGTATACTCCTTAAGTTGCGATTACAAAAAGAAAAAAGAAAAAAACCTTACAGGCCGATGAACCTGAAATGCCTGACAGGCTGCCTTCTTACTAGCAAGTGAGGACAACATCCTCGGCACCCAGGGTGTTGTGAAGGGTGAATGATGCGTAGGTGAGTCGCACAAAACTGTCTTCCGCATCATCGCGAACCAGTCTCAGATAATCTCCAACCTCTTTTGGTCGGATAGTTCAGTAAAGGATAAATGGTTGTGTGTGTGGTAAGAAGTTTGCTTACCAACCACATGGTTCCAGGTTCAGTATCTCTGCGTGGCACTTGGGGCAAGTGTCTTCCACTATAACTTCGGGCTGACCAAAGCCTTGTGAATGGATTTGGTAGACGGAAACTGAAAGAAACCCGCTGAATATGTATATATATATATATATATATATATATATGTGTGTGTGTGTGTGTGTGTGTATGTATGTATGTATGTTTGTATATATAAATATATATATATATATATATATATATATATATATATATATATATATATATATATATACATATATATATATATATATACATATATATATATATATATACATATATATGCATAAATATACTTATGTATATGTATACATAAATATAGAGGGAGAAGGAGGGGAGAGAGAGAGAGAGAGGGGAGGAAAAGAGATGCATACGTACATACATACATACATGCACATATAGATAAAAGTTATTTTTTTTTCTTTTCCCTATCATTTCCTGAATCCGAGAATTTCTGACAGGTGCGCGTATCTATCAGGAATTGGAAATTTTAGCCATTTTCATTCCACTTAGATGCGTAAAATTTCTTAAACTTTTTTATTTTTTCAGGTTGCTGAACCTAAACAGGCAGAAATATTTCACTAATAGATTTTGTATTTGTTAGAAAAAATAATTTTCAGTTTTTTGTTTGTTTTTTTTTTTTTATGTAGGAATTCCATATTTTCTGTGATCCTATATCCTGTTAGGAATTTGAAATTTCTCCGACATAATGTCAAATTTCTCGAAAATTATTCACTCGATTTCGCCGGATCATATTAAAATAGTTCACTTAAAAGATTCTGGACAGATTAGAAATTTTTTGAAAATTGTCGTAATGTGTGAAATTCAAGAATTTCCATTCTACTCGTATCTGTCAGAAATTTGACATTTTAAGTCCATTTACATCCAACTCGAAGGAAAACATCTTTATTGCGAGTCAATGTTTTAGAAATCGTACATCTGTCAGAGCTCTATGGAAAAAGCAACTCTTTGTAGGATTAATGAATGAAAAAAATTTGAAATAAATAAAAGTTTCACCGACAAAAATGGCGCGACGGCAGGTCCCTTCAGGATCAGGTTTAACAACCACACACTTTCTTTAATATCCAGGAGAGGTAGGTGGCGAGCTGGCAGAAACGTTAGGCCGACTTTGCTTTTCATCCTTTCCGGGTCGATAAATTAAATACCAGTTGCGTACTAGGGTCAATCTAATCGATTGGGCCCCTCCCCCAAAATTTCGGGCCTTGCGCCTAGAGTAGACAAAAAAAAAAAAAAAAAAAAAAAACAGGAATATCCAGGAAAGGTGAATTATCACAGCCGTAGCTAGACAGACATACATCGTCGTTGAAAGACATACATCGTCGTTGAAAGAAAGCGAGACAGATAATAGCGTCAAGGAGTTTCGGTCAGTTACACACCACGGAAACCGAATAACCGGACTTTGTTAGCCATTGGGCTTCAGGCAAACAAAGTAGATATAGGTGCAGGAGTGGCTGTGTGGTAGAAAGCTTGTTTCTTAACCACATGGTTCCGGGTTCAGTACCACTGCGTGGCACCTTGGGCCAAACAAAGCCTTGTGAGTAGATTTGGTAGACGGAAACTGAAAGAAGCTCGTTGTATACATATATATATACATATATATACATACATATATATATATATATATATATATATATATATATATATCTTTCCGAGCGTCAAACTAATACACCTACTTGTTGTTTATACACCTATCTTCGTCTTTTGCTTTTCTGTAAATTTCAACTGTATATATATATATATATATATATATATATATATATATATATATATATATATATATATATATATATATGTATATATATATATATATATATATGTATGTATATATATATATGTATGTATATATATATATATGTATATATATGTATGTATGTATTTGTGTGTCTGTGTTTGCCTCCGCCATCGCTTGACAACCGATGCTGGCGTGTTTACGTTCCCGTAACGTAGTGGTTCGGCAAAAAAGACCGATAAAATAAGTACTAGGCTTACAAAGAATAAGTCCTGGGGTCGATTTGCTCGACTAAAGGCGGTGCTCCAGCATAGCCGCAGTCAAATGACTAAAGAATAAAAGAGTCGGTAGGAATCGAGTGAAGTTTGATTGCTATTTCCAACAGTTCGAGGCCTGACGTAGAGGCCCCACCCCTCTTTAGTTTGTTGTTGATGTTTATGTTTTAGTTTCTGCTGCTGCTGTTTCCTTAAGAGGACCTCTCTTTAATTTTATAGGAACTCTGTACTCCAGGGATGGGGATAGATGGGGGTGAGTACTCCACATCCACTGTGGTACTCCAATAAATTATCATAATTAAAGACTAGATGAGCAAACATGTGAGGAAACATCGTAAAAACGCTTACATTAATAATAAGACATGTAATGTAGCCACGCGCTTACTTGTGTGCGCGTGTGCATGTGCATACTTGTGTATACATACATATTTGTACGTGTGTATACTCGAATATGTTGTTTATACACACTCACTCACACACACGTATATGTATGTATTTACAAAGCTTACAACATTCATATATATACATATATATATACACACATATATATATATACATATATATATACATATATATGTTCACATATACATACATACGTATATATATATATATATATATATATATACGCACACACACACACACATATATATATATATGTTAGTATGAGAAGTACATGTACGCACATACAGACGCGTATATCTGTCTGTCTTTCTTGATCGTATGCGTTAGTGTATGTGTGTGTACGGCCGTGTGTCTGTGTATGTCTAAGTTAGTGAGTGCTTGTGTTTATACATG
This sequence comes from Octopus bimaculoides, assembly GCF_046866305.1. Lineage (NCBI taxonomy): Eukaryota > Metazoa > Mollusca > Cephalopoda > Octopoda > Octopodidae > Octopus > Octopus bimaculoides. The sequence goes on along the minus strand of NC_142938.1, from coordinate 3,441,358 downwards.
TGTGTGTGTGCGCGCGCGCGTACGTTGTGTGTAAGCATAATAATAATATCTTGAAAAATAGCAATTACGAAACCAATTACTACGGTATAGATTAGACATACACGTCTCGTTAACGAGTGGGAAATTATCTAATTTACATAATAATAATAATAATGATAATAGTAATAATAATAATAATAATAATGATAATAATAGTAATAATAATAAGCAGAAGAAGAGTAAAAAGTGCAAAAAAAAAAAGAAAAAAGAAATGAGAAGAGAATGAAGAAAATACACACACAGATTAAAAACTGATTCAAAAACGAAAATCATAACATCAAGACCAGCAAATAATAATAATAATATGAAGAAGAAGAAGAAATACTTAAAATATTGTGACACTGGAGAAAGAGGGTGATGATGATGATAATGATGATGATGATAACAACAACAATAATAATTATTATTTCTCTTGTTGTTGTTGTTAGTATTAATAGTAGTAGTAGTAGTAGTGTTGTTGTTGTTGTTGCTGGTTTTTGTTGTTATATAGAACAACAACCACAAGAAAAGCAGGAATGATATTACCAAATTATTTTACCGATAGTTAAATATACCCCGGGGTAGTTATTGACATATATGAGATAAGTTAACAAGAGGAATATTGTGGTGAGAGAGAGAGAGAGAGAGGGGGGCAGGGTAGCTGCGTCCGCGTGTTGTTTATTTTTGTTTGGGTATGTTTGTATCAGGTTATACGGAGTGGGCGTGGCTGGGACAATGGTGCAATCATACGATGTGGTGTTAATGATAGAGTGGTGTCGGTGATGGTGACGGCGGTGGCGGTGGCAGTGGTGGTGGTGGTGGTGGTGGCGGCGGCGGCGGTGGTGGCATTGATAATTTCCCTTTCATAGAAATTGATTACAACCTTAATCAGTCGTTATTAGTGCTATATTGAGAGTTTAATATTTGCAGATGAAAATTATTTCAATCAGAAGGCCAGACATAGTCATCTGGGATTATCTCGTAATCATTGTTCTCGTCCAGTTATTTTTTGTATACATACACACATACACACGTACGTAAATACATGCATGCATATATACATATATACCTATTTATCCATATATATACATATGTGCGTGCGTGTATGTATGTATGTATATACATAATGATTACTCTTTCTTTTTTTTTATATTTTATGTTATAATTTAATGTTGCTGTTGCTGCAAAATAGATTTTATGCTGTTGTTATCTTTAACATTATAATTTTTTTATTTTTTTTTAATAAATTCTGTTTATTTCTTTTCTTGTTAATCCTTCTGCTGATTGCGATCATTAGCGTTATTCTTGTTTCCATTGTTAAATTATTGTTCTTTCACTTTTGTTATTACGGCCGTCTTCATTGTTGTACGTTTCTCTTGTTATTATTATTGTTGTTATTGTTGCTGTTGTTGTTCATGTTCAGTAAATGATGTAATTTATAATTGCGGGTAGCACAGATACTGTTGCTCTGTAGCTACGTTAATGTCGTTGTTGTTGTTGTCGCTGTTCTATTAAACAATGCTTGTTATTATTCTCTTGTTGTAGTTTCTAGTATGGAACTTATTGTTTTTGCTGTTTATTATTATGTTGTTGTTGTTGGTGGTGGTGGTGGTGGTGGTGACAGTGGTGAGGTGGAGTGGCGTTGGCGTCGTTGGTGGTGGTGATGTTTACCTTCTAGAATAATACTTGTTAATGTTACCATTACGCTTGTTGTTGTTGTTACCAATACTGGAGTGAATATAAGCCGTATTGTTTTGGCTGTTGTTGTTGCTGTTTGTGATGGTGTTGTTCTTAGTATGAATATTATACAAAGTTTTTGCTACTTTTCTTCCTGTTGTGGTTGCTATTGTTGTTGTTATTATTATATTTACAAATCCTGAATTGTGTTGTTTGTTGTT
>NC_142938.1:3406942-3429442 GCF_046866305.1 Octopus bimaculoides | reverse complement strand
CTTTATTATTCTTTTATATTCTTTACTGATTTTCTTTTCACTTTCATCGTACCTTTTTTTTTCTTCCCTCTTATCCACCTGTCCTCCCCACACTCACACGCATTCTTTCTTTCTTTCTTTTTGAACCATTCCCTACGTAGTTTTATTTTCCGTATCTTTTAAAAATTCTTTCGTTACGTTTTACTGTCATTTTATTTTTCTTTGATTTTGTTGTATTTTTTTTTATCAATGTTTCATTATTTAATAATTTATTTTACTATTGTTATTACTGCCATTATTATTATTATTATTATTATTATTATTATTATTATTATTATTATTATTATTATTATTATTATTATTATTATTATTATTATTATTATTATTATCATCATCATCATCTTCATCATCGTCGCCATCATCATCATCACCAGTGAGTTGTTGTTGATGATGATGGTGATGACGAAGATGATGACAACGGTGTTGATGTTGTTGCTGTTATTCGTTGTGAACGGTCACGTTTCACAGAATTCCGTGTGAGAACGTATTTTTTTTTCCAAAGGATCACCTGATACAGAATTTTTTTTTTCCTGTTTGGTCCAGCTTTACTAACGGAATTCCTTCGTATTGTTTGGTGATCTACCCGCATTAACCGGGGTAGAATAAATGCTTTTGTCTTGGGGCATTTTATATTGTATACGCAGTTATATACACAGTTTATATTGTATACATCGGTGGTATTCAATGCATTGCAATATGGCCGCTTCAGAAGTAATATAAAGAGATATTCAAGATGGCAGAATAGCTTAAATTAATACAATCCTCCCCCAAATTTTAAAGTCATAAAAATATGACATCGAACGCACATAGAAAATTCCAAGTTTAAACATTTAGACTTTCCGGTGCATTTTTACCTACAACGTGTTACGAAGGAATAATAATAATAATAATAATAATAATAATAATAATAATAATAATAATAATAATAATAATAATATATGTATACACACACACATGCACACACATAACGCGTTTCGGGATTAGAATGGTATAAAATTCATTTACTTCTTCAGCATGATATTCCAGATTATAAATTTGAAAATGCTAACAAACCCATGCACGCTCGATCAGGTGACATCGAACATAACATAAGAGAAAGAACATTTCCGAATTTGTATAGACGAGTAATTCCGTATCCATCCTCAAGTTCACCATGTGCGTCACAAGCAGTACCGCAGAAAATCTGCAGTTTACTATCAAGGGAGTGAATTATCATTATAGATATAGGGTAAAGAATTATTAATTTAATAATTAATAATTTTACCAAGTAGTTCGGTATGTATTGTTTCTCTCCTTGTTTCTTTCTGTGTTCCTTTCTGTGGAAGAGCGTAGGCTCGAAACGTTAAAGACTTTTTCAATTCCCGAGCGTTATACTAATGCATCTGTTTGTTTTCTACACCACCTGTCTTCGTCTTTTTATTCTTTTTTTTGTGAATTCTCCCCTTATATATATATATATATATATATATATATATATATATATATATATATATATATATATATATATATATATATATATATATATATATATATATAAATTTATATATATAAATGTTCGTTCATATTTGAAGTCATTTAGCCCTCCAGGTTTCGGTCCACCTCGACATCCTTCTGGAAGAGTCAATGGTGATTGGTACCATCGCATATTAAGCGCGAGTCACATCTTCAGTCTGCTGGTTGGTGCTTAAATCCAGCATTGTGTAGCCTTTGTTTCGCTGATGTTTAAATTAAGTAAACTAAGCAACATCATTAAGTAATTAGCTTAACTAAGGAAGAACTGATTATTTATTCAATCAGTTGTTAGATATATCAATTAGCTAACATCGCACGATCCAGTTGTCGTTCGCAGCCAAAGATTTCGATTGAAATTTCCGTCTGTTGTTGATGCAAAATAAAATATGCCAGTGGCATTTGTAGTGCATGTTCGCTAAAATGGTGACATTGGCTGTGAAGTATTGATGTAGGAGAGTGAGTGAAGGAGAGAGAGAGATAGAGAGAGTGAGAGAGATTGAGAGAGAGAGAGAGAGAGAGAGAGAGGGGCGGACAGACAGAAAGATGGATAAATAGATAGATGGATAGATACATAGATAGATGAATAGCAAGAGGGAGAGATAGAGAGACAGAGGAAGTGACACAGATATTTGCGTGTGTATCTATCTACCAATATATATGTATATATATATTTGTATACACACACATACATACATACATACATAGAGAGAGAGAGAGAGAGAGAGAGAGAGAGAGAGAGAGAGAGAGAGAGAGAAAGAAAAGGTGATTTCTAATAAGGATTCATGAAAATCATGAAAATCAGCCAAAGCAGGTAATAAGAATATGAAAATAATATTTGAGGAGTTTCGTTCTAGGTATAAGAATATACCATTTTTTCTTATATCTTAGCATTGTTTTTCGAAACGTACGTAAGCATTGAATCCAGTTTTATAATAAATCTATTTCTCTTTCAACATCTTCTCTCGGTTTTTTTTCTAAATACTTGTTCTTTTATACTTTTTATACTTGTTTATTCTTATACCTATAACGAATCTCCTCAAATATATATATATATATATATATATATATATATATATATATATATACATACATATACATGCATACATACGTGCATACTTTACATATGTATATACTAATTATAAAAGTGGTGACAGTGACTTCGAAGTTACATCCTGCTAGCTTTCGTCGCAACGTCGGACTGTTTGTATTATAACTCGATATGAAAGCAACCACTGATATGCATTTATACATTCAAACATACACACACATATATGTATATACACATATACAAACATACATGCATGCTTACACACACACACACACACACACACACACACACACACACACACACACACATATACATGTATATATGGTATCGATTGTTCTTTCGTTTAACTTCACGGAAATCGGGACTAAGCGCTACAGATCTTGATCTGTGTGTGTGTGTAGGGGGGGGGGGATAAAGGTTTCACTATTTCCATGGGGCACAATATCAATTTTGTTTTTCCTCATGAAGAGATTTTCAAATAAATTCGTCGAACCTAATAGATTTGCATATTTCCCTAACAGACTACGTGGGACTTTATATCGTAGCTGGAGGGATAAATTTTGAAGTTGACCATTGGGAGAAGGCGGTTCGGAATCGAAACTCGGAACCTGAAGGGATGGAATTAAATACAGTAGTAGAACATTTTAGTTTTGGCACTTTTATTAATCTCGGTTATTTCAAGCGCTCCTAACCATTTTAGTTTTATATTTTATTATTTTGCTGAAACATAGAAGCGCGACTAATTCGGTGATCGACAAGTTAACAGTCAACGAAATTGTTTTTGCTTTGAGGCAAATGAAAAAAAAAAATTTAAGAGGGGAAAACGTGAATAATCGATATTTATACGATGTATGTAGAACTTAGGGGGAAACAAATATTGGTCGTTAGAAAACGTACTTAAAATAAAAAGAAGCTATGAACTACGTGTTGATAATAATTGAGGTGGATAGCTAAGTACGGCATTCGTATGAAATGCCTTGGGGCAAAGTTAGGTTCCAACGAGAAACATATAGACGTTTTTCTTTCATAATAATAAATGTAGGAGTATCTGTCTATCAGGGCTGCTGAGATCGTGTGGCATAATGAGAAAACGTGTAGCTACATAGATTGGTGGTTATTTACATAGTTCTAAGCACGAGAACATAGTTCTAGCTGAAGACAGAGGGTGTTATATGACTACAATCAAATCCACCCACCCCCTCTATCTACCAATGTAATACAATCAACTACTACTACTACTACTATTACTATTACTACTACTACTACTACTACTACTACTAACGATAATAATAATCCTTTCTACTGTAGGCAAAAGGTTTGGAATTTTTGGTGAGTTGGTAGTCAATTAAATCGACCCCAGTGCGTAACTGGTACTTAATATATCGACCCTGAAAGGATGAAAGTCAAAGCCGACCATAGTGGAATTTAAACTCAGAACGTAAGGACAGACGAAATGCCGCTGAGCATTTTACCCGTCGAGCTAACAATTCTGCTAGCTCGCCGCCTTGAATAATAATAATAATGATAATAATAATAATAATAATAATAATAATAATAATAGTTTCAAATTTTGTCACGAAGGCAACAATTTTGGAGTAGGGGTCTAGTTGATTACATCGACCCCAGTACTCAATTGGTACTTAGTTTATCCACCCTCAAAGGCAATGTCGAGCTCGGCTGAATTTGAACTCAGAACATAAAGACAGACGAAATACTATTGAACGTTGCAACGATTTAGCTCAGCAGCCGCGAGGAGAACCGCCAAGAACTGATGGTCAAACCCTATCGGAAGCTTCCATCCACACGTTCTATGATGTTTCACAAGAGGTTAAGCTTGTTGTGGGTAGATTTGTATGACATGGTCCTTGTCTGCGAATTACTGAGCAGACTATCAGGCAACAAGCTCAACCTGCATTTCAGCTCAACCTGCATTTCAGCTGTTGTTATCGGCCTTCTGCAACAATTCGCATCCCCAGCCGAAAGTCAGAGCAGACTGTCAAGGTAGGCATTTAAATATTCACCGCTGTTTCTGTTCTGCCATTCACTTCGAGCAGAGTGTCATTGAAAAGCTCTGTACGGTTGTTTCAAATCGAATAGTAAGCGCTCGTTCTTCCCCATCAAAACAGAATCATGACTTTGCTGTCACCTTCGACCTCTGCCACACGGGCACATTGAACGACTTTCATTTCTTTGAACCTTACAGCATGCAACTTAGCTCTAGATATGCACTCTACATGCACCATGTAGAAGAACTGGCCGAGGCCCATTTTCGCTGCTAGCGCGTCATTTGTGATATCTTTACTTGTCATCTCTTCCAAGATTCAGACTAAATTTCTTTCTATTTTTCTCTGTCTCTACTTTTTGACTAAACATTACTAAGACTACTCTAATCGCACGTTTAAGGTAATCTGCCATCACTTGTTGGCAGTTTCACCTATCGAGGTGGAACCCCTCTGCGTTCTTCTCCTCAAATCTTCCGGATTTTTATTTTGCTTGGTCATCTTTAACCCTTTCCAGTTTTCTCCACACGAGGGCTATCTGTCATTTTTTTTTGTCTCGGAAAATACAGGCTAACCCACCAAATATTGTGAAAAATCACGTTGAAAAAAAAAAGCTTGTCATTTGAAGGGTGTTAACGTTTGAGAAATTGGACAAATATAAGAACCTGGAGATTGAAATTAGAAGAATGAGGCGTCTCAAAGCAACAACGTTTTCCATTGTTATTGGTGAGTTTGGGATGATAAAATAAAAGCACAGAAATATGTAGACCAAATTCCTGGCGGCCCTAAAATAAATGAAATGCAAAAGATCGTACTTATGGGTACCTCACACATAACACGTCATTTTGTCTCAACGTAAATGCAATAATAGTCATGCAGTTTTATTATAAATTTTATAAAAGAAAAAAGGTTTTGGATTTTTTAATTATATAACACGCAGAAAGCAGTTTCTTCAATTGGATGGCACTTTAGCTGTTTTCATCTTTAAATGCAAAAGCTTGTTGTCCATTAACGTCTCTGGTTGAGATTTTGATGCAGCTTGTCTAGATTAAAGCAGAGACAAAATACAACATGGTAATGGTAATGGTGGTGGTGGTGGTGGCATTTTCTTGCAGATGGAATTGGCCATAAATTTTGGGTGATGTGTTAACCAGTTAAATGGACTTTAGCTCTTAACTGACACAGAAGGATAAAAGGCAAATCTTATTCTGCTCAACCAGATTTCGAAGTCAGAAGGTAAAGAGACGATAAATAATTGGAAGCATAATGTCTGCGGCTGTACCATTTCTTCCAATCAATCTGCTCTTGATAATATCATAGTAATGATGTTTATGATGAGGAATGCCATTCGTTTGCAGAGATCGTTTTACGGCAGAATCGAAAGGACAGGGAGAAAGGTGAATCATGTCCGAACTTGAGGAAAATGGGAAAAATGTGAAACATACAAAGGAAATATTATTTACACTATTTACATTTGACGAATATTTGTCCTCATCTTGTTTGTTGCTAACACAACGTTTCGGCTGATATACCCTCCAGCCTTCATCAGGTGTCTTGGGGAAATTTCGAACCTTATTCAGCAACCTTTTGAGCGGGGTGGGCTACTCGACCTGAAGAAAATTCTAACTGGGCTCCACCTAGAAGGTCATGCGCTGTTTATCTTGATATGAGATCACCATGTCATGCACATATGGTTGTGATGCATGTGCCTGGTGTATCCTTTTCAGACGGGTAGTCATGATGGGTATACTGGGCTTCGTATATTTGTACCGCAGCATCACTTTGATGATATGCACTGCTCTCTCACTCAATAATAATAATAATAATAATAATAATAATAATAATAATAATAATAATAATAAACCTTTCTACCATAGGCACAAGGCCTGGAGGTTTAGGGGAGAGGGTTAGTACTTGATTGGTACTTCTTTCATCGACCCCGAAAGGATGAAAGGAAAAATCGATCTCAGCAGAGTTTGAACTTTGAATGTAAAGGTAAAACCGGATGAAATGCCGCTAAGCATTTTATCCGGTGTGCTAACGATTCTGTTCATTCACAGCCTTCAATAATAATAAAAATAATAACAACAACAATAATAATAGTAGTAATAATAATAACAAACAAAAGATATTTATAATCAATTTTAATTACTACGGAAATTGTGCATGATGCTTCTTTATGTTGACAATGTTCTTGACAAACTGGTGTCATTTCAGAGAGAGAGAGAGAGAGAGAGAGAGAGAGAGAGAGAGAGAGAGAGAGAGAGATTGAAAGAGAGAGAGATTGAAAGAGAGAGAGAGAGAGAGAGAGAGAGAGAGAGAGAAAGAAAGAAAGAGAAAGAGAGCGAGGGAAGAGAAATCGAGGAAAAACAAGAAAATGATGAATAAATTCACAGAGTTGTGGATATCAGTTTGACCAATGTTCGTCAAAAAAAATCAAAAAAAAAAAATGGTATGATATATAGATGTAGTTTTCTTTTTTTCTTCTAAGTCTTGCCAACATTTTATTTTTCGTTTGTTTGTAGGTACTTCTGTTCTTTGTTTTTCCTTTTTTTTGTGTTTCAAGTTTCTGTTCGTAAACCTTTATTATTATTATTATTTATTTATTATCATATATTTTTTTTTATATTTCCTCATTTATTTATTATCAATATTATCATTATTATTATTATGATCATATTTTTAAAATTTTCTTTTTTTTTTTATATTTGGAAGTTTGTCGCCATTTTGTTAAAATAGTTTATTTCCTTATATGGTTTGTTCATAATAAACTTGTCGACAATTTCTTTTCAATATTCATTATTATTATGTATTTTTTTCTGTATATATATATTTTTACGTTTATTCATTTCATATCTTTTTGTCTTTGTTTTCATATTCTTGACACAATGTTCCATAAATATAGTTTGTTCGTGTATATGAGAGTGAAAGCGGGAGAGAGAGAGAGAGAGAGAGAGAGAGAGAGCTAAAGGAAAAGAAAGAGAGACAGAGAGAGAGGATGTTGTTTCGTAAATTTTTTAGTCATAATTTTCACTTCCTCGTATTGATTAGTCACACGCTTCACATTCTTCGTTTCCTTCTCAATAAGTTCGTTCGTTCGTTCGTTCGCTCGTTCGTTTGTTCCATTTTTTTTTTCTTTGTTACTTACAGTTGAAGGAAATGAAAAAAAGCAGAGGGAAAGACAGAGAAAGATACAGAGAAAGATACAGAGAAAGAGAGAGAGAGAGAGAGAGAGAGAGGGGAAAAAAACTGTTCTTCGCTTCTTCATTAAACATTCGCCATTTTGTACATTCCAAAGTAGGACGAAAGAAACTAGAAGACCGCACTTCCCATGCCTAGGGGGTGGCTGAGTATTCCGGGACTTTTCGTGAGGGTTTACTCCGAATTACCCAATATTAGACTCCCTCCGCTTTTAGGGATTCCGTTTATTAATTATTTATTTTTCTAATTTTTATTTATATATCCTTCAATGCTGCAGTGCCTCCCCATGATCGATGTAAACCCCAATAGTTATGTGTGTTGTATCTCGTCCTTTGATAATGTCCTCCATGTCTTGGCCCCAAGTGACCCAGAAAAGAAACTATTATTATTATTATTATTATTATTATTATTATTATTATTATTATTCATCTACATTAATACTACCTGCCTACAATATTATTTCTTTCGATATTCATTCACTTGTTGAGATGTTCGTACGTTTGTACTTTAACGCTTTAAACAACCTAAACCAGGGAAAACAAACACTTCAAAGTCGAAAGATATCTTAAACACTATGAATCAATATATATATATATATATATATATATATATATATATATATATATATATATATATATAACAGAGAGGAAATTCCACAGGTCTCGCTGTGGATTGGCAGAGTCGGTAGAGTGTCGAACAAAATGTCGAAATGTCCAGTTGTATTTCTACCGATTCAGAACGTTCTGATTTTAAAATTTTAATCCATTATTATTGTTGTTGTTGATTTCATTATTATTATTATTATTATTATTATTAGTAGTAGTAGTAGTAGTAGTAGTAATGTACTTTTCTTCTTATTGTGATTAGTTATGTTGATTTGTTATTGACCTGATGGTAAGAATGATTATGATGACGCTGATGATTATATTTTGTGATTAAAGGGTTATTAGGTCGAGGAAACAAATATAGGTTACTGCAAGGAACGTGCTAGAACCGAACCCAGATACTCGTAGCACAACTGTACTACAATCTACAAGTCCCAGAGAAAGAGGTGGACCATCCATCTCAGTGAGACTTTTTAGGACACCACCAAATAAACTCGAAGTTATTTCCGCTACTATCTATTTGCGACGTCATTTTGTCTTTAATGGAGAATAGACCCTCTGTCTAATACTGTTGGTTTTACTAATAATTTTCGTTATTTCCAAACTTTGCTCTCTACGAGTTAGGCAGCCGCGTGGTCGAGTTGTTAGGCTATTGCACTCACGATCGTAAAATCGTGGTTTCAATTCTCTGACCAGGTGGGGCGTTGTGTTTTTGTGCAAAACATTAAATTTCACATCGTTACAGTCCATTCCGTGGTAAATGAGTTCTAGCAAAAACAGAGACGTCACCTTGTGACGGACTGTCGTCAAGTCCAGGAGGTTTGGTATTGTTATCTCAGTCACTTAAACGGCATGGAAACCGGTTCAGTTCCGGCCTTATGAGTCTTTATCTTGTGTTTATTTGCTAGAGGAAGAGAGACAAAAACTCTCATGGGCACGACCACTAGTCCTTCATTGTTAACTTTTCCTTCGGACCTTATGTATATAGTACAGTGATATGAATCAACTAAATTTATTGCAGAAAGGCGATCAACATTGATATATATACACATACACACACGCACACTTATAAACATACAGGCACGTCAGTTGTGGTATTCAACTCCCTTCAATTCATACGGGAATGGGGCATAAAAGAAAATCGTAAAACTTAGTTCTATCTATCTATCTATCTATCTATCTATCTATCTATCTGTCTGTATATCTATTTATCTGTCTGTCTGTCTGTCTGTCTGTATGTATATCTATTTATCTATCTGTCAGGCATACACTTTGAGTGTGTGTGTATGGGTATGTGCGTGTGTGCCTTAATGTGTGTACCAGTACGTGTGTCAGCGCTTCACATGTACTCGCGCACGCGCACACACAAACACACACAAAAAATGTGGCATATGCGTTCACAGCCCACCCTTAAGCAATCTGGTTAATATACTATCTATAGCCATGAAATGACGAATCTCCGTCCAAGGGCCTTTTGCTCTCACGTGCAGCACACCTTACATAATTGTTCTTTGAGCCCACATTTGAAATGTAGCCATCTCAGATCTTATACATACATACATACATACATACATACATATATTTGTATACATTTATACATATACATGGTCTGTCGAAGGGGTTTTTATCCAAACCGTGTCCTCGTAAAGCACATTTGCAAATGTCTTGTTATACCTGTAGTTTTAAACTAGCACGTGGTACGTACCTGTGGAACCAAGCTTTAAATATGGTTTTCTCGCAGACTAACAAATTTATATTAATCATAAGGGCAATACAAGTGAGATTTTGTGACGTTCATCGGTGTGCTACAGTGAGACGTGAGTAGAAGCGTGAGTGTGGCTTGGTGGTAAGAAGTTTTCTCCCCAGCCACATGGTTCTTGGCTGAGTCCCACTGCGTGGCCTCGAGCCGACCAAAGCCTTGTGAATGGAGTTGATAAACGGCAACTGAGAGAAGCCCGATATATATATATATATATATATATATATATATATATATATATATATATATATATATATATATATATATATATATATATATATATATATACACATACAACATGCATACACGCACTCACACACACATATATACGCACTCATATGTATATATATATATATATATATATATACACATATATAAGCATTATATACATACATATACATATATATATATATATATTTATATATATAAATATATATAAAAATATACATTCATATATGTGTGTGTGTGTGTTTGTAACTGTGTGTACACCCCGCACCATTGATTGACAACCGGTGTTGGTATGATTACGTCCCCGTAGCTTAGCTGCTCGGCAAAATGTCTGATTGAATAGGTAACAAGCTTAAAAGAAAAAATCTCTGGGGCCGATTCATCATACTAAAATTCTTCAAGGCGATGCTCCAGTATGGCCGCAGTCTAATGACTGAAACAAACAGACTGTAGATTGATCAGTTTCGCCGGGGTAAACCTGGGATGCAAAAGGAGGGAGCGTGTTTTGTCTTTCACTCAATGAGTCTTGTTACTCAGAACTGAATATTGCTGTGACGTTTCTGAAAAATGTCATTTCTCTGGAAACCAACAATGACCATGATTATGATGACGACGAGGCGAAGGGCTAGGAAGAGGATGAGAGGGAGGCTGTGATGGTTCTGTACACCGATTATAAAACTCACACAAATGCGCATACACTGACCCTCGCTTATAAACCTTCACAAACACACATATATGACGCATACACACACGATACTGGAAGACAGAAAAAGCACACCACACGTATGTCCACACACATACACACACACATGCACCACAAACACACAGGCAGGAACATAACCAAAAGCGCGCATACGCACTCGCTCATTCATTGAAGCTCGCCCACACGTAAATTCATTCAGTTAATGTCTAACGTTCGTTGTTGGAAACTCAAGAGACTTCGCTGTCACTTAAGTTTCACCTTCCAATTCGGGAATAAATAAGCTCTGAACGGCTTTTGTGGATATGTCTTTCGTATTTTCCTCTTATCACTATTCACTCAGTTTCCATTTCAAAACACACACACACACTCACACACACACACACACACACACACACACACACACACACACACATATGTATGTATATATATGTATATATATATATATACACACACATATATATATATATATGCATATAGATATATAGATATATGCATGTATATATATACATATTTATACGTTTATATGTATGTATATATATATATATATATACATTATATACATATACACACATACATATATACACACACACACGTATATATATATATATATATATATATATATATAATACAGGACTGCGATAGCAAGGCAGAATTATAAAATATATCTATACTTTATCATCACCATTACCACCATCATCATCATCGTCATCATCGTCAACATTTTCATCGTCGTCGTCATCAACATAATCATCTTCATCACCACCATCGTCATCATTGTGATATTCTTGGTCACTTCATCAGTCTAGAGTCATGTGAGACCCAAGAAATGTTGTCCCACCAGCTAGAATAGATATCAAATTTGGCATTATTTCAGTTTCCTTAAATATGTTCATCCATACTTTCAAGTAGTATATCTCCCTATCCATATTTTCTCTCCAATAGAATTTTTATGCGTACATCTGTAGGTGTGTGTATGTATTCGCGTTTGCGCTGGCGTCTGTCTGTGCGTCCTCCATTTTTAAACAATTTCTTGAAAATCTCATACGTGTTTCTTACTCTCATTATATAGAGCCTTTATATATTTAATTCCGCTCCCCGCGCTATATAAAGGGGTATTTCGGGTGGTTGACGGGTAGTTCATGCGAAGGGAGGGTGTTATACCAATTTTTGTTCGTGAGTTTTTGTTTTACGTTTTCCATCATATTCTTTCTTTATGTGGGAGTTGTTATTATTATTATTATTATTATTATTATTATTATTATTATTATTATTATTATTATTATTATTATTATTATTAGTGGTGGTGTTCTTGTTATAACATCTTTCATTCGTAGGTACCACTCAAATATCAGTGACAATTAATACATCCTCTCAAATTTTCTTTCATGCTAATGAGCAATATCATCCTCTTCATCATCATCACAATCATCGCCGTCGTCATCGTCATCATCATCATTTTAATAGTCTATAGCATTCTTCCGTTATTATTTTAAGTGATTATAGTTATGCTATTATTGTTATTAATCTCATATGACTATTACTTGCTTCATTAGGGTTTACGATTGTTATTATTAATATTATTATCGTTACCATCATCATCATTATTATTATTATTATTATTATTATTATTATTATTATTATTATTATTATTATTATTATTATTATTATTATTATTATTATTATCATTACCGTCGTTGTTATTGTTGTTATAAATTGTTAGAAATCATTATTATTATCAAGTGATACCCCATCCTCATCATCATCATCGTCATTATTATTATTACAATTATTATTATTATTATCATTATTATTATGATCGTTGATTTGACTCAGGTTCGTTCTTATTCCTCTCCTTATTCGTACTTCTTTATGTGGATACCTGGTTACTACCTGTAACCTAAGGTATTCCTTTACACCTTCAATTATTTTTCAAGTGCTTAAAACCCTCCTGATAACCTTTCCTGTCCCTAAGGGAGGCAGACCTTCCGCAGAAGCCCTACAGGACATTCCATTCCAATTGCTATTGTCATTTATTTATTTATACATTTTGTTTATACATTTTGTTTATACATTTTGTTTTGTTTCTGCAGTTTGGCCTCGCTTTCAATTTTTACCCATGATGCAATCCAAAACAATATGACATAAGAAAAATGTGTCAGAAAGAAAGAAATAAAAAAAATGATTGAAACGTATTTAGCGAAGGAAAGCATTACACTGGCTGTGTTTGATGTTATAGATGAAGAGAACACGTAAACCTCGGGATGGGAAAACAGAGAGAAAGAGAGGGAGAGAGAAGAGAGAGAGATTGTACATATGTGTGCAGGTGAGTATTTATATGTGTGTGTGTGCATGTGTGAGAGTGTGTGTGTGTGTGTTTCTAGGCTTGGTACTGAAGTACTGGGTTCGACAAACTCGGGTGCGTGTTGTTCATGCGCAGTGCAGTCAGACTTTTGTTGTACCAGTCATCTTCGTGATTCTCCTGAAACGAAACGTACTAAAATGAAGCGAAACGAAATGAAGTGAGAAAATTTGATAATAATAATAATAATAATAATAACGATAACAATAATAATAACAACAGCAATAATAATAATAATGATATTAGTTATAACAATAATAATAATAATAATGATAATACTGATTTCAAATTATGGCACAGTGCCAGCAATTTCGGGTCGGGAGAAGTGGTTAAGTCGATTAGAACGATCCTGGTGTTCAATGGGTAGTTAGAATAGAGAGAAAGAGAGAGAGAGAGAGAGAGAGAGAGAGAGAGAGAGAGAGAGACAGACAGACAGACAGACACACAGACAAACAGACAGACAGACAGACAGATAGACAGAGAGTGAGAGAGAGACAGAGACAGAGAGAGACAGAGAGAGACAGAGTGAGAAAGAGAGAGAGAGAGAGAGAAGACGAAGAAGAAGAAGAAGAAGAAGAAGAAGAAGACTAAATAATTGAATGAAATAATAAAGAATTGAAAGAATAATTTCCAAGATATGAAAATGCAAACATACAAAGAATGTAGTGAGGGAAAATATTTAAGCTTAATTCTTGCGTAAGTCTTATGCAGAGTTACATTTCAAAATATATTAAACATTAGAATAGACTGAATTTGTCTCATTAATAAACACGTTAAACATTGTGATACATAGATTTACCTGCCCACCCTACAGTTGCCAACATCATGAAATATGTTGAATTAATAAAAGCAATTACAAATTTCAAGAATCCATTACAAAACATTTCTTAAATGAGGCACCAAACATTTTGAAACACACACACGCTAACAGGAAGTGCACACACACACACACACACACACACACACACACACACACACACACACACACATACACACACACACACACACACACATACACGTACGCACGAAACACACGAACACACGAACTCTCTCACGCACACACGCATGCACGCACACGCACACACTCACACATACAGACACACGTGCACACACATACACACGTTCAAGAAAATACAGGCCGACAAATGCGTGCTCAATACAGATACAGAGTTGCATAATTCTTATACAAGAATCCATTCGATAACAATTGAATACTCATAAAATGGCAGATATCTGAGATTGAATATTATTAGTATACGCATACAAACACACACATATACATACATACATACATACATACATGGGTCAGTGGTTAGAACGTCGAGCTTACGATCGTGAGGTTGTGAGTTCGGTTCCCGGACCGGGCTGCGTGCTGTGTTCTTGAGCAACACTCTTTATTTCATGTTGCTCCAGTTAACTCAGCGACGGCACAGGTGCCAAGTTGTATCGGCCTTTGCCTTTCCCTTGGATAACATCAGTGGTGTGAAGAGGGGAGGCTGGTTTTATATATATACACACACACACACACACACACACACATATATATATATATATATATATATATATATATATATATATATATATATATATATATATATATATATATGTGTGTGTGTGTGTGTGTGTGTATGTGTGTGTGTGTGTGTGTGTGTGTATGCATCTCTCTCTCTCTCTATCTATCTATCTATCTATATATATATATATATATATATATATACATAGGGAGAGAGAGACCGACATATGCACGCACAAATAATGTCCACAGGTATGGTAATATCGCTAAAAAGCGCTCAATTCGAAACCGCGTAGCTTTGGGTTCAGTTCTACTACACACCACCTTGGGCAATTGTCTTCAGAATGGATTTAGTAGACGGAAGCTGAAAGAAGCCCGTCGTATAAATGTATATATATACACAATTATATGTACCTATGTGTGTGCGTGTTTGCCTACCCACCACCGTTTGACAACCAGTGTTGGTTTGTTTACATCACCGAAATTTAGCAGTTCAGCAGAAGAGACCAATGGAATAAGTGATAGACTTAAACATAAGCAGTGCGGTTGATTTCTTCCACTAAACCGATTCAGATGGTGCTGCAGCATTGCTGCAGTCCAATGTGTGTAACATCTAAAAGAAAAGAAAAATGATCAAAATGTCTATGCACAGATCATACACATGCATACACATACATATACGTACATATACATACACATACACACACACACACACACACACACACACACACACACACACACACACACACACACACACACATATATATATATATATATATATATATATATATATATACACACATACACATATATACACATACATACAGAAATGCGTAGAGAAGAGGTGAATAGTTACCAGGTTATAGTCGGATGTCATAGGGAACTGTTGCACTTGTCTTGGAACTGTGGTCATATTAGTGGTTTGCATACTGCTCATGGGTGAAAACTGAGCGACAGGGGGGTAAGCAGTGTTCATCTGAGGGTAACGTGTCATTGTGTTAACACTGGATGGTGTTGGGTAGGCGTAGGTTCGAGTTGAGGTTGGGTATATATTCCGCATCATGCCGTTACAGGCTGGAATGACAGGCGACAAAGATTTCGCTAGCTGTTTTTCTTGTTTGCGGTATTTCGCTCTTCTGTTCTGGAACCAGACCTGTTGGATAAACGACAATAACGATGACCATGATGAGGAGGACGAGTATTATAATGAAGGTCGTGAAGAGGATTATTATGATAACAATAACAACAACAACAACAACAACGACAATGACAATAATAATAATAATAATCTTTTCTGCTATAAGTGCAAGTCCTAAACATTTGGGGAAGGGAATTAGTTGATTACACCGACCCCAGTGCTCAACTGGGACTTATTTTATCGACCCTGAAGGAATAAAAGTCAAGGTCGACCTCACATACATACATATATATATATAGAGAGAGGTATGTATGCATGTGTGTGTGTGTATAAGTATATATGTATGTGTGAACGTGTGTCTTTTTGTGCTTGTGCTTGTCCTCACCACCACTTTACAACAATTCAATGTGATGCCCCAGTATGGCCGCAGTCCAATGATTGAAACTAGTAAAAGATAAATGAATAGGAAACAAGCAAAGGAATATAAAACGAAAGGAGAAACGGAGAATGTTAAGAGAAAGAAAAAAGAGAAAGAAAAAAGTACGACAAACAGAAATTGAAGAATGTCTGACAAAGAATGGTTGAGACATTGACGGAGGGAAAAACCGTCAGAAAAAATCGACCAAAGCATAACTTTAAAGCATGCAATTTCGAAAGCGTGGTGCTTCAAGGATGAGCTTTTCCGTGATGGCGGAAATGAGCTACAAGACAAAAATAACAAAAGTGGAGCAAAAGAAATTTAAAGACGATGACAAAGAATTGAAGCGAAATGAAAGAATTTCAGCGTGGACTAAACATGATGATGATGATGATGATGATAATAATGGTTTCAGATTTTGCCACAACGGCAGCAATTTTGTGGGGAGGTGGGGATGAGACGATTACATCGACCCCAGTGTTCAACTGGTACTTATTTTATCGACCCAGAAAGAATAAAAGGCAAAATCGTCGACCTCGGCGGAATTTGAACTCAGAACGTAAGGACGTACGATATGTCGACAAGCATTCTTCCCGGCGTGGTAGCGATTCTACCAGCTCGCTGCCTTAATAATGATAATAATAATAATAATAATAATAACAATAATAATGATAATAATAATAATCCTTTCTACTAAGGGCACAGGGCCTGAAATTTGGGGGGAGGGAACTAAATGATCACGTCGACGCTACTGTTTCACTTGTACTTATTTTATCGACCCCGAAAGGATGAAAGGCAAAGTCGACCTCGGCGGAATTTGAACTCAGAACGTAACGACAGACGAAATACCGCTAAGCATTTTGCCTGGCGTGCTAACGATTCTGCCCGGCGTGCTAACGATTCTGCCCGGTGTGCTAACGATTCTGCCCGGTGTGCTAACGATTCTGCCAGCTCGCCGCCTTAGATAATAATAATAATAATAATAATAATAATAATAATAATAATAATAATAATAATAATAATAATAATAATAATAATAATAATAATAATACAGTGAACGAAGCAGTGTGTTAGGAGGCTGGAAGGAGGAAATACAGAATTTAAACGCAAAACCGAGAATAAAATAGAAAAGAAAAGAATAAAAAGAAATAAAACAACTGTAAAAGGAGCAGAAGAGGAAAGCAAATGTCTTAGCAGGAATGGATGTGACTATTATTAGTATTATTATTATTATTATTATTATTATTATTATTATTATTATTATTATTATTATTATTATATATGCGTGAAACACTTATGAATTCGTAATAACAACAAATCAGTTGATTGCTTGCCTTGTTGCATCTGATTGGCTTGCTGTTGTCTGGAAAGAGTGGTTAGATAGATACAAGGAGAATGAGAGAGAGAGAAAGAGAGAGAGAGAGAGAGAGAAAGAGAGAGAGAGAGAGAAAGGGTGAGAGAGAAAAGGGAAAGGAAAAGACGCAGCGAGGGAAGAAGGGAAAGGGGAATAAAATGCAACCTATGTGCGTGCGTTTGTTGGTTGGTTCATTCGTGCATGCGTGCATGAGAGATAAGAAAGACGTGTGCGCAGGCGCGGTCAATTAGATATATTATTGTATCTGGCGATTGGAGCAAAGCAAGCAAACAGGAACAAGAATTTTTGATAAAAAAAAGGGGAAAAAACAAAAAAAAATTTGCATCACTAAAAACAAATAATAACTACTAACACCAAAGCAGCAACAAGAACAACACCACTACCACCACCACTACTACTACTACTTCGACGATGACGACGACAACACACAGAAACGTCTGCCCTATTACCCTCACCAGATAAACTATAATACCACCACCACCACAACAACAGCAACAGCTACTACTACTACTACTGCTGTTACTGCTGTTGCTGCTGCTGCGTCATCGCCAGAACAACAGCGATTTACACCAACAAAACAACCAGAATAATCTCCAAACCAGCGATTTAAATTTATGTGTTGCGTTGGGAAAATCGTTAGCGCATTCGACAATATACCGTGTGGTATTTGTTCTGGACATCTGCACCTCGAGTTCAAATCCCTTTGAAGTAAACTTTGATTTTCATTTCTTCAAATCGATAAAATAAAATATCAATTCATGTAACCTTCTCATGGGCAATGAAGTCTTTAATGGAGTCGTAGAGACGCCGTTGTAATATACGGCGTGTCTTCGGTCGTATTAGAGTTGGAGGATCCCCTCCCTCTCTACGCTTGAACACCACCGACTTCTAGAGTTTTGCAGTGGTTCCTCCTGATGATGTCTTTAGCCACTGGATCCTATAAAGGAGCTGTTGAGGTAGCAAACCACAAAACGCGGTTGAAAATCTGGCCAAGCTAAGGTTTTCAGAAAAAGACAGAGACCAGCTAACAAGCACATTACAAATACAATCTGTAAGTGGAACAGTGAAAGTATGCAAGACTTTCCTCAAGTTCAGAATGTGATTTTTGTTTTGTTATCTAGTTTCCAACGATGGAGCTTTGTATTTTTTTAGAAACCAACTACTTTTTAATCGAACTTCAAATAAATAAAAATAGAAGGGAATACATACATACATTCATTCATACATACATACATACATACATACATACATACATACATACTCCCAATGACGAAGCTTTATATCTTTGTTAGAAACCAGCTCCTTCATCAGAGGAAGAATTTAAATGATTAAATGCATAAGAGAACGTACATACTCACACACACACACACACACACACACACGCACACGCACATATACATACCCCCACACGCACATGTATGTATATATTTGTGTGTCTGTGTTTGTCCACCACTATCGCTCGACAACCGATGTTGGTGTGTTTACGTCCCCGTAACTTAGCAGTTCAGCAAAAGCGACCGATAGAATAAGTACAAGGCTTACAAAGAGTAAGCCCTGGGGTCGATTTGTCCGACTAAAGGCGGTGCTTCAGTATGACCGCAGTCAAATGACTATATATATGTGTGTGTGTGTGTGTGTGTACATGTACATCCATCACACCGATTCTCCCCTTACTATACCATATCTTTCGTTTTTTTTTTTAATTGAGAAGAGTGACCAGCCCCTAAAATTTCTTCAAGATCGGTAAACGTTCCTCTCTAAAATACCGAATGTATTTGTGTATACACTATATAGTTGTGTATATACTATGTATTTGTGTATACACTATATATTTGTATGTAATTATCGTCGTTCGTTTATAATGAAGCTTGCACCCGTCCCTGACATCGCTTTCGCTACACGAACAGAATTCTATAATATGTCTTCGTGTAGACGATGGAATAACAAAATTTTGGTTATATCAGAATTAAAGAGTCGTCATCGAAATCGAACGAACGCAATATTCAGAATGCTTATCACGTGTCTCCTGTAGAAACTTGGGATTTCTGCTGCAAAATTCGGTTACGACGAGACTAAATATGTTTGCTGACGCTAAATATGTTATAATATATTGAACTAAAATAAGCACACACACACTACTGACAAACACACACACACACACACACACACACACACACACACACACACACACACTACAGACAAACACACACACACACTACAGACAAACACACACACACACACACGCACTACAGACAAACACGAAACCAAACAAACACATCCACAGACAATCGAACGAACACGTACGCTCACATACAAACACAAATACACACACAGACAGGCAAACAAACACACACACCTACACACAAACAATCATGTATACGTACAAATATGCATTCATGAAACTATAAATACCGCAAGGCATTGTGTCCGTTCAATAATATTAAAATATTGATTTCTAACGTTGGCAAAATGCCACAAACTTTGTGAAAGGTTACAGACGATTCAGTCGACCCCAGTATTTAACTGGTGCATTAATTTATCAACCACAGAAAGATCAAAGGTTCAAGTAGACTTTGGCAGAATTGAAATCTGAATAACACAGGTTTAATTAAATACAGCGATTGAACGGCGCTGTCTAATAACAGACTTTTGTTGGCATGGGTGTATCTCTCCGAAATGTCTCGGAGTCAACGTACTAACTTCTGGACATCGTCCTCCACACTTGCACTTTTTAATGGCTTGGTCTGCACGAAAGAAGGAGCCGTGGCCATGGATTTCAGTTGCATTCCAGGAGCCTTAGATGATGCGACTGATAGTCTGCTTGGATTGAACGACTACCAAGCTGCATTTAGTAACCAATTACTTGAACTAATTAACCGATGATCTTGTCGCAAACAAATAACAAGCTCTGTTTGATGACTCAGTCCTGCAGCGAACCGGCAACACATTCAGGGACAGTGCTGGGACCTCGATTCCTGACACACCATGGAAACTGGACAGCAAGCCCTTATGAGTCCTAGGTATGGAGACAGAAGTGTCCAAGAGTTGTCGCAGCTGTTGTTTATGATGATGATGATGATGATGATGATGATGATGATGATGATGATGATGATGACGACGACGACGATGACGATGATGACGATGATGACGATGATGATGGTTATGATACTGATGATTGTGATGATATAGTATCCCAAGTTCAACCTGGGACCGGCTACCCAAGCGTAGGCGCAAACTGTCCACGGTTTTCTCATTCGAGTGATTTCAACGGATCCAAATTGATGAGGATCAATTTGGATCCTCATCAATTGATCCAAATTGATGAGGATCACTCATAAGGCATTGGTCGTCTCGGATCTATAGTAGGAGATTCTTGGCCAAGGTGCTTTGGGGGTGGGTCTGAACCCGAACTTTCGTGGTTGCGAAACGATCTTCCACCGTAGACGTGAATACTTTAGTCGCTGCTGGCATCATTGAAACCACCACCACCACCACCACCACCACGACCACGACCACCACCACCACAACAGCAACAACAACAACAACAACAACAACCACCACCACCATTTCTACTACAACTACTACTATGATTGTAACGAGAGGGTCTGATCCACTTTGGGAGCCTCTATGTGATCGCTCGTCTGCTAGAAATAATAATCGAATTCCCTCAAATCACACCCTTCTCTCTCTCAAAAAAAAAAAGCAAAAGAAAGAGAAACAACGAGATGGTCACGGCTGGATCGCTTTTGATCGTATATTTTATCTGCTCAGCCACAGATAAGCAGGCGTTGATGATAAACAACAGCGGTACATTATGATCTCTATATTACCACCATCTTGTCGACACAAGATAACCTTGAATTTGTAATACCACCACCGCCACCATAACTACTACTACTATTACTACTACTACTACTACTACTACTACTACTACTACTACTACTACTACTACTACTACGTACAACCGCTCCATCACTAACGGCAAACCTCAATAACCAATGGTAGCCTCCGCCACCAACACCAAAACCACCACCAACGCCACCATCACCAACGCCATCATCAACAGCCCCACCATCACCACCACAGCCACCACCGTCTACACAACAACTACCACCTACGCCACCACCGTCACCGCCACCATCACAACCGCAACCACCACTACCACAGCTAGACCGGCACAAACACCACTACCACCATTCACATCTCTATAATCACTATACCCACCAACACCCCACCGCTACTATCACCACCACCACCACCACTACTACTACTACTACTACTACTACTACTACTACTACTACTACTACCACAAGCACAGCTACTTCAATGCATTACCAATCCCGCGCCATCACCGTTGGCGAAAGGAGGGCTAAACTAATTATACCGCTAGGCGGCGTTACTTAAGTCTTGTGCGTGTCTATTCACAAGCTAATTAGGACTTCACATGTTAAACTTCTCGTCGAAAGCTCGCCGCTCGTTTCAGAACGTCCGCCAACCAAAGAAAATGAACCGGCGTTCTCCACATAGTAATATACGCGTGCATACATACGTGCTTGCATACATACATACATACATACATACATACATACATACACAAATGTG
>NC_142938.1:3386942-3394442 GCF_046866305.1 Octopus bimaculoides | reverse complement strand
TGGATCGGGTACCTGCATGGTGTTTGGTTTGGGTTCGAGTTGGCGTCAGTTTGGCGTTGGCATCGCGTTACGTATCTACGGACAGGATTGTTTGGTCGTATAATCTGAGTTGTGCCTTTTGGGTTTCGTTGTGGTTCATTGCTAGGAAGCAAATAAACAGACGGATGATTTCACACACGCACACACACACACACACACACACACACACATACGAGTGGTGTATGAAAAGTTTTGAGCCTTCAAAGCGTTTGATCCTTGAAGTCTTGTACCTTCATCAGAAGTCTTGTACCATGTTTTGTTTTTTTGAGGCTCAAGACTTTTCATACACCCTTCGTACACACACACACTTTTAAGATGAAAACATAATGAGGAAGTTTGGTTGATAAAATTCGGTGGGTTTCACCAGTTCTCTGTATATCCTCTTTATGAAATTACGGGATGTTACTTTTATCACTTCCGGTCATTTTACATTCATTTTTCAAAATTTCTTGATTACATGTCAAGCGTGTAAATACTACCCATGATTACTAAGATTAATTAAACTGACCTAATTACCCTTTTATACTATATTTTGCAAGCAATAAAATGTTTCTATACGGTTAGTGTAACAGTTCGGTGTAGCAGACGACAGAAGGAGTGAGAGGAAGTGTCACGTGATTTTAAGTACAGACGATATGATTGTGATAGCAACATGGAAGACATTTCAAATGTCGAATACTAAAACGAAAAAGCAGGAAAAAAATCTAACACTGGTAAACATTTTAAACTTGTTCAATTTTTTTTTTCTATTCATTTAAATTGAATTAGTGTTTTATTAACAATAAAAAGAAAAATCTAACGAGTTTTTATAACATCTCTAAACAAGATCTTGTTTACAATGCTTGGACCAAATTATCAATAGAAACGATCGTCATTCAAACGTATATCTAACGATTTTTCTTTGAATTAATGGTTTTATGTAATTACGAAATTGCATTAGAAAATGGAAGAAATTAAGCAATAAAAAGCAACGGAGAGGAGCACAAGCTAAAGAAAAGGCAAAGAGAACGGCAAGTTTCATAAAAGATAAATTATTATTATTATTAATATTATTATTATTATTATTATTATTATTATTATTATTATTATTATTATTATTATTATTATTATTATTATTATGGTATGTACATCGTATCTTCTGATCTTACCCAAGGTGGCAAAAGTGTACTTCCAAAGTCACTCCGGGTAACAATGTAGGGTATTATGTATGACATTCTACATGAGTATTATGCTATATTATAGTAGTAGTAGTAGTAGTAGTAGTAGTAGTAATAACAATATCTTTACACATACACACAAGCACACACACACACACACACACACACACACACACACACACACACACACACACACACACACACACACATATATATATGTATGCATGTATGTATGTATGTATGTATGTAGGTACGTGCGGTAAGGCCTTCAGTGAGTCCAGTTTCGCAACGATGATCCAATTCCCAATTATGTCAATTTAACTTCAGTTACATCACAAAAGCTACAAGGCGAAACTGTTAACTAATCCTAATTCTTTTCTTATCTCCAAGTAAACTCGCTGTCACCAATCAGCTGTGTGCGTCTGTTGATGATTACAATTAAGCATGCAGGAACTACAAACACACGAGGTTTGAAGTGCATACTTACATAGACATTCTAATACGCAAACAATGTGAGACTGATTCGACTTCCATAGCCAAACCAAATATATTTGCATACGTGTAAACTACATTACGTCAAATGCCGGTTGATAAAATGCATAATTAATATTGGATGGCGTCAGTCGAATAGATTGTTACAGCCAGACCGCCATGTATATTTATATATACGTAAAACAGATTACAGTTAAGGCCGTTTGGGGAAACGCAGAGAAGATTCCTTTGTAACCAGGTGGATCAGTGTTCAATACCACTGCACATAACATTAGCCAAGTCTCTCTCTCTCTCTCTCTCTCTCTCTCTCTCTCTCTCTCTCTCTCTCTCTCTCTCTCTCTCTCCCTCTCTCTCTCCCTCTCTCTCTCTCTCTCTCTCTTCTTTTCAAAGGCTATGGTTGATCATTACTGTGCAATTGGCATTCGGCTGACGAAAACTGTGTGGTGGCCCGAACTATCTATCTATCTATCTATCTATCTATCTATCTATCTATCTATCTATCTATCTATCTATCTATCTAGGGGGTGTAGTCGTGTATTGCCTAAAAAAATCTCTGTGAGTTCCTGCCGAGGGAGTGGCTTAAAAGCGTTTATTGAATGGGTTTTATGTCCAGCTGTGTGTGTGTGCGCGCGTGTGTATGTATGCGTGTGCGCATTGTATTGAATGTCCTTGTAATATGTTTGGAATGTGACCAGCTGGGTGTTAATGGGTGTGTATGTTGTGATGAATGTCTTGTTAAAAAAATTAAGATTTTCCTTCTTTTTGGTGTGTGTATGTGTGTGTGTGTGTGTGTGTGTGTGTGTGTGTGTGTGTGTGTGTGTGTGTGTGTGTGTGTGTGTTTGTGTGTGTGTATATATATATATTGGAAAAAAGATTTAAGAATTGATGGAAAGTATTTTCCAAATCAATAGTATGTGTAGAATTTTGTTGGGTTGGGGGTTTCTTTGTGCGCTTTTTACTCCAGTGAGAATGAGTTTTTTTGTTTTGGACTGCCTTTTGCTTTTGATCATTTGTTGTTTTTCTAAGGTTTTTCTCACTTTTTCATCTGCAAATAAAATGGCGAGGTTTTTGTGGATGTTTCGGTGTTTCTGGGATTGAAGGTTGACACGACTAGTAAAACATTTTCCCTTTTTTTGTTTTTTGTTTTCCTAAGTTCATTGATATCCATTTGTTTTGCCTTGTTTAATCTGTTGGTGATTATGCCAGGAGCGAAGGCTCTTTGGATAAGTGTGTCCTTCAGTTTTTCTAGTCTTTGTTCACGTTTGGATGGTTCTGATACCATGGTACAAATTCGTTTTGCCAGGTTGAAGGGAATGTTGAATTTGATGTGTTTTGGGTGACATAATGTAAAAAAGACGGCGCTGTTTGGACTCAGTGGATTTGTAGTGTATGTCCGTTTTTTTCCCATCTTGGTTGGTAATTAGGATATCCAGAAAGGCGAGTTCTTTAGGGTTGAATTCCATTGTGAATTGGATGTTATAGCTGAAGTTGTTTAACCTTTTTTTAAAATTCAGTTAGCTTGTCAATGTTTTCCCACCATAAGATAAAGCAATCATCTAGGTATCTTTTCCAATTGTTTCTGAGTTGTGTATGGAACGTGTCACCAAATATAGAAGAGATTGATTGTAGATCTTTTGTTCGTTGAATCCCACGACTAAGTTGGCGTATGTGGGGGCTACTTATATACCCATCACGGTTCCTGATGTGTGGCAGTAATCCGAACCGTTGAAAGTAAAATAGTTCCTTTCAAGTATGAATCTCAGCCCATGAATGATAAATTCTTTATCTATGCGTGTTGAAATGTAGTCTTTAAATTAGCTTTCTCCTTTCTGGGTTTGAGAAGCCTAATTTCTCAAGATTGGTATTTAGGCAGTCTCACATATCCCAGGGCCCCAATAATTACAGGTATAAGCCTGAACTTGTAATCTAAATACAGTATGTATGTATGTATGTATTTATGTATGTGCGTATATATATGTATGCTTGTATCTATACTTGTATGTATGTATATCTGTCGTCAAAACAGAAAAAACGAGGAATTTAAACACAGAAAAAACATGGAACAAAATCCTTTTCACCGCTATTGTACACAATTTGCCGTATAGAATCGCTATCATTAATAATAATGATGATGTTGATGATGATGATGATGACGACGACGACGACGATGATTTCAAATTTTGGCACAAGGCCAGCTATTTAGGAGGAGGGGGCAAGTCGCTTACATCGAGCCCAGTCTTCAACTAGTACTAATTTTATCGACCCGGAAAGAATGAAAAAAAAAACCCCCACACTCTGTAACCCTTCTATTTTGACAAAGGAGATAAAACCCCAGAAAATCCTTTTCCAACTTCATAAGCTGCTGTGGTTGTTGAAATGGTGATGGTAGTGGTAGTGGTGGTGATGGCGGTTGCTGCGGTGTCGGTGATGGTTGGGTTGATGGTTGTAATGGTGATGGTAGTGCTGGTAGTTGTGGTGGCAGTGGTTACTGTAACCGTAACAGTGGTGGTGTTGGTAGTGGTAGTGGTGGTAATGGTGATGGTAGTGGTAGTAGCGGTAGATGTGCTGTAATCGCAAAAGTGGTGGTGGCGGTGGTGTGCTTGTAAGTCGTAGTAATTATCAATGGTGTGTGTCGGTGGAGGGTGGAGGAGGGCGCAAAGTGAGTGAGTGAGGGTTGGTAGTGGTGGTGGGAGTGGAGCAGGTTAATGGCGGTTGGTAACCGCAGCCGGATTTGTGTCCCGAGGCCATACGTTGCCAACACCATTATGTTCCCCTAACCAAGGGTTGTCTTTTACAGCCAGACCAAATGGTAACTGAGACGATTCAGATTCTGGAATTCTCCCCCGAAAAACCATTTTCCTCATGTCTTGCAATAGGGGAGGGAGGGAGGGAGGGAAGTAGATGGGGAATAGGGGAGGGGTGGGAACTGTTGTTTTATATTATTTTGTTTTTGTAGTTATGTATCTTTAAGACAAACGAAATACCGCTAAGTATTTCTGCCAGCTCGCCGCCCAATAAATGTATATGTATTGATACGTGTTTGCATATACGTGTATTTACATACTTTTATGTATATGCATATATGTATGTATATTTATATACATATATATTAATTGATTTTAATTGAGTTTTTACCTGTAATTTTGGATTTTGTCCCTAATATATATATATATATATATATATATATATATATATATATTCATTTGAAATGCATTTCAAATGAATAATACATAGTCTATTGACTGTTTTTTTTACTCTCGCTAGACCACTGGTGGTAAATAAAATTTCTAAAATTTTCTTTGCTACCCTATAATTTATTAATATATATATATATATATATATATATATATATATATATATATATATATATATATATGCATATATACATATGTATATGTGTGTGTGCATGTGTGTATGTATGCATATGTATATGCATGTATAAATTAAACAAAAGGGAAGAGAAATAAGTCATGTACTGAAAAAAACTAAGAGAAATAAAGATATATCAAATGCCATACAACATAATTTATTTCAACTATTTCCACCTCAGTAGGATGTGTTATGATTAGCAAATGACAATTAAGACCAGTTCCATATCAGAAGGAGAGATAGTCTCAAGAATGAAGAATTCTACCATGATGGTAACGAACAGGCTTACTGTGTGGTGATAAGACGACAGCCGGAGACACGTGTTTCTGTCTCAATAAGCGTCATCAGCACGACCATTGTCATATCTTATTTCTTGTCGCCAAAGGATTTTGACTTACACGCAAAAAAGATTAAAAAGCAGAAAAAGAAAAAGACAAAAGAGTAGAAGACTTGTCTGGCGTTTGCAATTTGCGTAGATAATTTGAATAAATAAAGAATCGATGTTTTTTTTTTTATGGTATTTGGCGTATTTCTGTTTGTCTCTGTTGTTCATATACATGCCTCTAGAAGAAGAAGAAGAAGAAGAAGAAGAAGAAGAAGAAGAAGAAGAAGAAGAAGAAGAAAATGATGATGATGATGATAAAGAGCTACGAGGTGATGAAAAAGAGAAGGAAGGAAAATTGTTGTGTGTGCGTGTGTGTATAAGATAGATAGAGAGAGACAGACAGGGTGGGTGGTTGTCTTATGTTGCAGGAGGGTGAAACGACATTCTGTGAATTAAAATTCCTCTTTGCTTTCCATAATTGCAGTTAGAAGCATAAGTGTAGTAAGATTTGCTCCACAGTTAAGTTGAGTTTTTAAAATTTAATTCTTACAACGTGGTTCGAGGTGTTCTTGGTGAGGGCGGTGGTGGTAGTGGTGATGGGGGGGGGTCGGAGCGGAAAGGGTCTGTGCGTGTTGGTGAGGGCGGGGCATTGGTTTCCTGTTCATGCTGGTAGTAAATACAGTATTTTCAAAATGTATTTCACACACACACACACACATATATATATAAAAACATACATACATATATACATACATACACGCATGCATACATACACATATATGCATATATATATATATATATATATATATATATATATATATATACATGCATAAATATACGTATATATATCTATATATACATGTACATACACGTAGATATGTATATACATATATGTATATATATATGTGTGTATATATATATATATATATATATATATATATATGCATACACATTCACACACACACACACACACACACACACACACACTCACACATATATATATATATATATATACACACATGTATTATATGTATACATACATATAATACATATGTATATAATTTATGTATATACACGTATGTATATGTATATACGCATATATATATATACATATGCATATATGTATGTATGTGCATATATACATACACACACACATATATATATATATATATATTTATAAATATATATATGTATATATATACATATATTTTCATATATATATGTATATATATATGTATATATATATATATATATATATATATAGAGACATGCTTATATGTATACTTATATATATGTGTGTGTGTATGTGTATGTGAGTGTGTATTTATATAAAAAGATCCAAATGAGCGTTCATATCTATAAATAATTCTATGTAAATATATGTGTTTTGGCCTAAATGCAAGCGTTTACGTATCTTGTTGTCTCAGACTGTGCTTTGATGCAAATGCTTATGTATGTATATATGTATGTATATATATATATACATACGTGCCTACGTATGTATATTTATATTCATATAAGTTATAAGTCTCTGTATATTCATTTAAATGTGTGTAAGCGTGTGAATGTCTGTATTTACATATCATATATATATATATATATATATATATATATATATATATATATATATATATATAACACTCACACACACACACACACACACACACACACTCACAAACACGCACCATAATCATATTATGGAACCAGATGAAACCAACCCATTCCAGTTTAATAACTTTTAGATTTTCCAGTTTTTCTCTGTTAGGATAATATTTTTATTAAATTTTTAAATACATTTTTTTTTTTTTGTTGCAGAATATTTGTTTGAATGTCTAAAACAAAATTCCACCACCAAAAGGAACGCGAAGAAATCTAATTTTTTTTTTCTCTTGTATTTTATATTTATTTGTTTACGTTATTTATTTATTCGTTAATTTATTTACTTGTTTATCTATTTGAAAATCGATCGATCTGTTTAGAAAGTTCTGGAAAGTTTTTCATTTATTCAAACTTATCTAGAAGCGTCTTAAATAAATATCTATGGATGGCAGCTAAGAAATGTTTGTGTGTGTGTGTGTGTGTGTATTTTATTTTTATTCTTTTATTTGTTTCAGTGAT
>NC_142938.1:3379442-3381942 GCF_046866305.1 Octopus bimaculoides | reverse complement strand
TGATGATGATGAATAACGAAGACGACAACGGTGATGATGATGATGATGATGATGATGATGATGATGATGATGATGGCATGGTTGTGGCGATGGTGGTGGTAGTGAAGAAGATTATTGTGACGAAGAGGACGACGACGACGATGATGATGACGATAGAGCTGCCGGTTGGGTGGCGTGTGGGGTGGCTGGGGTGAGCTTAGGCATCCACCAGTCGAAAGGAAACACGCCATTGTCGGCTTTCCCGCCAAAATTAGTGAAATATACCTGGAAGACGTCACGTGTCTCTTGGAAATTAATTTATTGTTTTGCCGCAGATTGTTGGTGCGCTTTCTGATATCAAACAGTAACAGCGTATGTTATCTTATTATAACACGGAGCATGGGATATTATCGGAGGCAATTTGATACAATATATTGTCAATTACCACTTGATAGCTTTCGTAATAGAATATGATTTTCTATTTAGGCATGCAGATAAATGTGTGTGTGTGTGTATGTGTGTGTGTGTGTGTGTGTGTGTGTGTGTGTGTGTGTGTGTGTGTATACAGGTGCGTGTATAGGCACATAAGTGTTTGTGTGTGTTTGTTTGTTTGTTTGTTTGTGTGTGTGTGTATGAATATATATATATATATATATATATATATATATATATATATATATATATATATATATATATATATATATATATATATATATATATATATGCGAGTGAAGTTTTGCATATAATATTTCCATGTTTGTGTTTGTGTATATATGTGTTGTTTATATGTGTGAGTGTGTGCGTGTGTGTACATATATACAAATACACAGACATCTATATATATGAATATATATATATATATATATATATACAAATACATATTTCTAAATATATGTGTGTGTGTGTTCATGGTCCTCCCCTTCGGACAAAGTCGTCGTGACATATGGCATAGCTGCTGCTGCTGTGTAGTTTTGTAGGTGTTGTGAAGTTCATCCTCTTTCCAGTCTGAACATAAACCAATTTCTTGGAGAAGAAAAAAAAAGGGCCTATACACGCACCTGTATACACACACACACACATTTATCTGCATGCCTAAATAGAAAATCATAGGAACGACGGATCGAATAGTTAACAAGAATATGTCCCGACTTTTTCCGTTCTGAGTTCAAATCCTACAATATCCTCCGAGGGTACTATTTTTAATCCACCTCCTTCCGGTTTCATATCACCAACTTTAAATCCTGTGTGACTTAATCATTGTCAGATTATATTATATTTATATATATATATATACATGTGTGTATTTATGTGAGAGTTTGTTTGTCGTTGTATCTATCTGTTGCAGGTATTCAGGAAAGGTCTCCAGTCTGAGAATGCTTTGCAAGGTCCTCAGTCCCCGGGGCCCTTACGAGGTGTCATGAATACTCCCTATCTATCTATCAATCTATCTATCTATTTATATATATATATATATATATATATATATATATATATACATACTTTATTTAAAAGCAGCAGAAATATAACAAAAGACTGTTACTCTGAGTTTCACGTTCCCGTTCATAGGACAGTTTTAACAGAACTGCCCGATGAACGGGAACGTGAAACTCAGAGTAACGGTATTTTTGTTATATTTCTGCTGCTTTTAAATAAAGCATATTACTCTACCTCTGGTATTTGAGTACTCTTTTTCCCACCTTGTTGCACATTTCATGTGCTTACTCCGGTATATATATATATATATATATTCTTCCTTTTACGTTTATTTGACTGTGACCATGCTGGAGCGCCGCCTTTAGTCGAACAAATCGATCCCAGGACTTTTCTTTGTGAGCCTAGTACTAATTGTATCGGTTATTTTGCCGAACCGCTAAGTTACAGGGACGTAAACACACCAACATCGGTTGTCAAGTGATAGTAGAGGGACAAACACAGACACAAAAATATATACACACATATACATATATATACATACATACATATACACATACATATATATATATATATATATATATATATATATATACATATATATATGAGTTTTTATATATATACATACATATATAATATTATATATCTATCTATATACATATATCTATATATATCTATATATATCTATATATATATATATATATATATATATATATATATATATATAAATATATATATATATATATATATATAGATAGATAGATAGATAGATAGATAGATAGATAGATAGATAGATAGATAGATAGATAGATAGATAGATAGATATAGATATATATAGATATGTATACGAATATATTATATTATATTATATTATATTATATTATATTATATTATATTATGTATGTATTTATATAAATTCACACAATTGTAATAACGTCTGTCATGTTTATAGAAGATGCAGCTTCTTCCCTCGGGCATCCTATGACTCTTTCTATGCAAAGGAGATACACTATAGTTTATAGCTTTATCTACTTCGAGTTTCATCGTTATAACGTTTAAAAGAGTAATACCCTGAAAGGCAACCTCTTAA
>NC_142938.1:3371942-3374442 GCF_046866305.1 Octopus bimaculoides | reverse complement strand
ATATATATATATATATATATATATATATATATATATATATATATACTATTTTGTTTAAAAGAGTTCCAACACTGTCTGTTTTTTATGTTTTATTTATATTCCTGCAGAACCAATGTGGGGTATAGAATATGGAATATACAATATATAATATAATATACAATATATAATATAAAATAAAATAAAATAAAAATGGATGGCACCATGAAAGAAAGTATTGAATGTAGATGAAATATTGAGTGTTCAATATAAAGGATCAAATATATATATATACACATATTTATACGCAGATATATACATTTATAAGTATTTATATGAATGTCTCTGTGTAACTGTATGTATGTATGTATGTATGTATGTATATATATATATATATATATATATATATATATATATATGTGTGTGTGTGTGTGTGTGTGTGTGTGTGTGTGTGTGTGTGTGTGTGTGTGTGTGTGTATCTATATACATACAAACACGTGTGTGTATATGTGTGCGTGCGTATGTGTATGTGTGTGTGTGTGCGCGCGTGTGTGTGTGTGTACTTAGGATTTCATTGTCTTCCGATTTTTAAGACAGTCATTTTCAATTTGCCGGAGATATAGCTGTTATGTCTAGCAGCTCGAGCTACCACATATAGTCTCGCTCCATCTCTCTCGCCTTCGCTGCCTCTTCTCCACATATTCATCGATGTGTGCACGTAAAACTCAATTCTACATTCGCAAACATCACTGTGTCAGTGTCTCTTACATATAAGTTTTTCATATTGGAAGGATTATGTAAAATTAGCGTCTCATTAGTCAATTAACTCTTCTTTAATTGGACCACCTAATGAGCGCAGTCGCTTCGATACGAGCACGAGTCTGACGGTACGAAATTCGTATTTCTTTAGGGCGTAATTCTATAACGCATGTGCGACACTTGCAGCCGATCCGTCATTTGTCTGCTGCCGACATGCACCGTTATATCAACGAACCAATGAGAGGACTTCTACGAGGTAAATCGTCCTGCTGGAGATAGCAGCCAATTTTCTCTTTTCGAATAGATTGTCGCATCTCTAAGCACAAGACTCGAAATTTTGGGTCTTAGATCGCCGCCAGTACGCTTATGGTACTTAATTTATCGACTCCGAAAGGATGAAAGGCAAAGTCGACCACGGTGGAATCAGAACGTAAAGACAGACGAAATACCGCTAAACATTTCGCCCGGCGTTCGAACGTTTCTTATTTCTTTATTGCCCACAAGGGGCTAAACACAGAGGGGACAAACAAGGACAGAATCAATCAACGTGTGTGTGTGTGTATGTGTGTGGTCATCGGCTTCATATAAACGATCAATTATAATTTGTATATATTTATTTTATCATAAATGCAAAACAACACCCCGCACTCGCCTCGCGAGTTTCGTTTTCCATACAGTATGTGCGATTCTGTGTTCACTCATCTACGGTACACTACGTATTTTCTTTTAATATATTTTAATTAATGTGTTATACAATGCAGTACTGTACTTTATTTTATTAATTTATTAATTTTTAGGCGTGAAAATGCTTATTTTACCACAGAAATAATTAAAATCTAAAAAAAATATAAATACTTATCGGCCGCAGAAACCCGCGATATACTGAGGAATCCGCGATATAAATTTACATATATTAGCCAGAAAAATCCCCGATGTAGTGAGTGCGCGTTAGGTGAACCACGATGTACTGACTGCGCGTTAGGTGGACGGCGATGTACTGAGGGCGCGTTAAGTGAACCGCGAGGTATTGAGGACGCGATAGGTGAACCGCGATATGGCGAGTGATTATTATATATCTGTCGATGACGAAAAACGTGAAGAGAACTTTTATCGATGTCAAGTCATATCTTCCAACAAGCAACAAAACTCTTTACAGTGCACATAACCTCCATTTCTGTTTGGGTTTCCGTTAAACAGAAGTGAGTTGCTGATAATCACGGTTACAACAGGACAAGCATTTTCCCTACAAGGTCACTCATTCAAGCTAGAAATAGCAGCTAAACTACACTTAAGCACTACCATCAAAAGAGAACATGAAATAATGTGAAAAGTTGTTGTTTGTTCCTTCTCGAGTCATATTTGGCTCATAAGGGCCGGTTTGCTGGTGTCATTAGCGTATAGGTTCCCCACCTGGACAGGACGCGGGTCCGTCACAGGTGAGCTGCCAGATGTAGGAGGAAAGAGTGAGAGAGAAAATTGTGGCGAGAGAGTCAGCAGAAGTTCGCGATACCCTTCTGCTGGAACCGCGTGGAGCTTAGGTGTTATCGCCCGGTCTGAGATTCGAACCCGCGATCGAGAGTCCGCTGCTCCACCCACTAGGCCATCTGCTCCACACGAAAAGCTGTTTTACGCAATACAATATTATGTTCTCTCTTCTTTCCCCAAAAGTAGAAAGCGGAACTTCAGCAGGGTTTTAATTTAGAGCTGCCTACCCTGGGAAGACCCGTGGCTAAACAACAACACCAGCAGCAGCAGCAGCAGCAGC
>NC_142938.1:3346942-3364442 GCF_046866305.1 Octopus bimaculoides | reverse complement strand
ACACATATATATAGGCGAAGGCATGGCTGTGTAGTAAGAAGCTTGTTTCCCAACCACATGGTTCTAGGTTCAGTCCCACTGTGTGGAACCTTGGTCAAGTGTCTTCTACTATAGCCTCGGACCGACCAAAGCCTTGTGAGTGGATTTGGTACACGGAAACTGACAGAAGCCCATTGTATATGTGTATGTGTGTGTGTGTAAACTTGTGTGTATGTATTTGTGTGTTTGTGTTTGTTCCCCCCACCATCGCTTGACAACCGATGTTGGTGTATTTATGTCCCCGTAACGTAGCAGTTCGGCAAAAAGATATCTATAGAATAAGTACTAGGCTGGATCTTGTTCAAAACGGGGGCACCAGTTTTATGTAGTGTTTTTGGTACCGACAGACTTTCAAATTTCGTATACTTATCTATTTTGTGTTATAGAACAGAAAAAAAGGTTTGTATTCGGATTTATTTCATGTAAAAAATTGTCTTATTTCGATAATTTCAACCAATCACTGACAAGTATTCAGCTGTTTACAGTTACTCCTAAGCGGTGTAAAGCGTATTTAATCTCCATTACTTCTGACATTTTGCAGAGGCAACACACGTGTGTTCGCTTTCCCTAACCCTAACCCTAACCCTAACCCTAATTGACTTGCTCCCTCCCTCAAAAACCATGCATTGTGCCTATAATAGAAAGGTTTATTA
Organism: Octopus bimaculoides; assembly: GCF_046866305.1. Lineage (NCBI taxonomy): Eukaryota > Metazoa > Mollusca > Cephalopoda > Octopoda > Octopodidae > Octopus > Octopus bimaculoides. The sequence continues at coordinate 3,363,750 of NC_142938.1, read as the reverse complement.
GCTACTGCCAATATGCTTCAGCCATTTTTTGACAAGGAAATAATAATTTTATCACCGCCGCGAATCGCTTGTTTACGTAGTCAGCACTTAATTTCTACGGCTGAATGGACGTCAGTCATTGGTTGAAATTACAGAAATAGAGCAAATTTAACATGAAATAACTTGCGATGTACGATTTTTGTTAAGAAGACTAAGAGAAAAAGATGTTTTATATGACACATTCTACCAGTGTCCCAAGTTTCAAAGTGTTTCGTTAAGAAAATACTGGTGCCCCCGTTTTGAACAAGATCCACTAGGCTTACAAAGAATAAGTCCAGGGGTTGATGTGTTCGACTAAAAGGTGGTGCTCCAGCATGGTCGCAATCAAATGACTGAAACAAGTAAAAGAATAAAAGACGTGATGGTCTTCAAGTCAGTTTCCGTTTACAGGATTCACCCATTCATAAGACATCGGTTTGCCAAGGGTTTTTGGTAGAAGTTACCTGCTCATGGTGCTGCGCTGTGGGACTGAACCCGAAACCACATGGTCTCTTAACAATGTCAATCAATATTTTGTATATCCTCGAAGTTGTCCCAAAATGCAATCAGCTGAGTTATTTACGCGCCATTTTAATGAACCGGAAGTGTATAATTATTGTTGTTATAATCCATCTATGTTTAGCTTAAAACAAGTTCACGTGTAATTACGGAAATGGCACGACAAGCTCGACTGAACTGATGTGTAACGAAATGCTTTCAAGTGAAAACCTTCCAATTTAAAGTTCGTTCGGACCCAGTGTATCTAGGACTACACTCTGCTTTGTACCACTCACTTTTAAAGATGGCTGTGTCTAGTTGACCCGGTACACCACGTGTCGTTTTTGTTGTCATTTAACACCTGGTCAATACGATCGAGTAATTCAAGCCTAGACTATCCCATCATGTGTCCGGAGTATGTATATCGAGGACTACATTAATTTATGTACCTTCCCCACGTTTTTGAAATGGTTGAGTTTGATTTGAGGGATTTTTGACTGCTGTTTCTAGTAAATTATCATGTATTTTTTTTTCCTTTTTTCTTTTACTTGTTTCACTCATTGAGTAAATAGGCTCCAGTACTTTTTTATGTTGGGAACTAATTCTGTCGGTCTTATTTGTCGAACCGCTAGATAACGTAGCAGAAACAAAGCAACACCGTTGTCAAGTAGTGATGGTGGACAAACACAAAGACACCCACATACACATGCTCTGTACACACATATCCACACAGACGCGCGCACACACACACACACACACACACACACACACACACACACACACACACACACACACACACATATATATATTACAGACTTCCACACAGTTTCCGTCTACTACATACAATCATTAGTTGACCCAGGACAATAGTAGAAATCACTCACCCTAGGTGCCGTGCAGTTGAACTGAACCAGAAACCTCTGGGTTTCAAAGCGAGCTTCTAACCACACAGCCATGTCTGCACATGTAATCGTATATTAACGAGTGAAGCTGGGTATCGATCCCGGTATCTCTCGCATGCAAAGCGAATTCTCTACCGCATCAGCTAATTCCCCCCAACGTAAAAATATTTAGTAAATTGTTGTTGTTGTTGTTGTTGTTGTTGTTCCCCGCCTAGGTCACCCTTATCAAAAATATCTTCAATCAAAACTATTTCACCCCGGATGATCTCATCGTTTTCCCTCGAACATAATACAGGGTGTCCACAAAGTCTGGGTACACGGAGATTAACACATACTTTAAGAAATTATTACTTCTTATATTTAATTGTTGATATTATGATTTTATTTTAGTCCATGTAGCCAGACTTTGTGGACACCCTGTTTATCAAGGGCTTCATCAAATAACATGTCGATACCTTTTTCTAAGACAGTAGAATGTAAGTTGAGGAGAATCTAACTACTGTTTCTAACAGGTAGAGCAACAACGATACTAGACCGAGGTCTTTCCTACGAACCACGAAGATGGTCTGTCGGAAAGGTACGTTTATCGCCGTTTTCGGATGGATATGGCACAGCAGTTAATAAAATGCTGATAAATATATTACTTCAGTCTGCTTCTATGGCAACGGGAGTCTGACAGCCAGAGAAAAGTAAGAAGACTGCAGTCGTTACCAATTCTTTAGAGTTCACACTTCTTGTGTTCGTTCCGCTGTGTCTGGGAACGCGGCACATAGACACGGACATACCAGCGTGTATGTGTGTGCGTGTGTGCGTGCGTGTGTGAGTGTGTGTGTGTGTGTGCGCACCCACACACTTATATATGCATGTTTGTGCATGTATGCGTGTGCGTGTATGTGTGTGCGTGCATGTGTTTGTGTGTGAGTATGTGTATGTACTAAGGGGCTTAAACATTGTGATATAATATATATGTATATGTGTGTGTATGTATGTGTATATGTACGTATATATATGTATATATGTGTATATATTTATATGTGTGTATATGTATATATATGTTCATATATATATATATATATATATATATATATATATATATATATTATATATATATATATATATATATATATATATATATATATATATATATTATATATATATATATATATATATATATATATATATATATATATATATATATATATATATATATATATATATATATATATATATATATATAATAATATATATATATATATATATATATATATATATATATATATATATATATATATATATATATATATATATAATATATATATATATATACTTTACTTCCACCTTGTTGCACATTTCATGTGCTTACTCCGGTATATATATATATATATATATATATATATATATATATATATATATATATATATATATATATATATATATATTTAGAAAGCTTTCATCTGTGTTGAATCTTGATACATGCGTATAGTAGTAGTAGTAGTAGTAGTAGTAGTAGTGTGGTGGTGGTGGTGGTCGTCCTGGTAATTTTTCTGCGTCCAGGTGCGCTTAACCACGACTTCATTATAATGGATTTGATAATGAAGAAGTGAATCGTTGAACGAATGAATGAATGTGTGATGACGATAATGATGATGATGGTGCCGATGATGACCTCGATACTGATGATGATGATGATGATGACGACGATGATATAATGATGACCACGATGATGATGGTGATGATGATGGCGATGATGATGATGATGATGGTGACGATTATGCTGATGATGAAAACGGCGACTGGGACGAACGATGGTGATGATGAAATTTTGCTATTTTTAACGAACCTGATAATGTCGATGACGTTAATTTCACATTAACGAGTTGGTTTAATCACAATCGTTATTATCAGCTTAATTGCTGGCATTGATGATTGCCATCAGACTATAATGAAAATCGAAACAAGGCTGTGCTTATAATGTTTACTATCTTTTCAGATAAGCTACCAGTTATGCACTGGGGTCCATGCTCGGACACTGGACATTGAGTGGCAGGACAGTTTCGCTACTCACGAGTATTTCCCGATAGACTCAGCTGATAACACTCTCATGCTTGTTGGGTCTGTGTTAAACCAACAATGCTCCACGGTTGTACTGTCAGAAAGTCCGAAATTCCTCTTGAACAGGCCAACTAGGAAAATATCAATGGCGACCAGACTCTTACGGAAAAGTCTTGCCTTTCATGAACCCTCAATAGAATACCGAAGTGGAACTAACACTGACCGCATTGCCTGATTGGGTAGGGCTGTGAGTGCCTGACTGGGTAGGGCTGTGAGTGCCTGAGTGGGTAGGGCTGTGAGTGCCTGACAACAGTCTAGGTACTTGGTGTCCAGTCTCCGTCTACTTTTGATACAGGACTGCAGTTCGGTCAAAGAGCTGAGCTGAGAAAAAGTGAGCCTGACAAATGGCGGCTACACTTGCCCAATGTCAAGGAAACATTGGAGATATCGCAACTTCAGTGCATGTCTGCGCATGATCAACCACGTCATAGCCACACACACACACACATATTATAATGGAGGCGGCTACCCATACATATACAAACACATACACACACTTAAATTATGCAAATAAATACAGAACAAAATAATATATATAATGATGTATAAATATATAATATACATATATATCGATACATATGTGTGTGTGTGTGTGTGTGTGTGTGTATCTCACAGTATCACAGTATGTGAATCTGTGTGATACTGTGTATGTATATATATATATATATATATATATATATATATATATATATATATAGATAGATAGATAGATAGATAGATAGATAGATAGATAGATAGATAGATAGATAGATAGATAGATAGATAGATAGATAAAATGAAAGAGCGCGAGAAAGAAAGAAAGATAGATAGATAGACAGAACGACTTCAATTTGCTTTTGATTTCATTCTCATATTTTCTTATTGGCGCCATTGTGTCTTTTAATAGCCACTTCCCTCCTTATTGACGTCTCTTCTTGATCACGTCAACCTATCATCTGCTTGTCTAACTACGGAATGACAAATAATCGTTTTATTTGTGTATCTACATGTGTGTGTGTGTATCTATATGTATGAATGCATTGTATATTGGTTGACAATTGTAAGCAGTTTGATGATGGATAAACATGATATCAACACGAAATATATAATGGAAATTTTCTGTTTGAATCTTGTGTATCGGATTTCATTGGAATATTATTATCAACGTTCGTAAAAGAAATCTATTTTTGAACAGGATATTACATGTTGTTACTGGTGCAGTTAAAGATGTTAGTTTTTGATGATGACGGCGATGGTGATGTTTTTGGTGGTGTTTTGGTAATAGGGTGATGTTCACTTATCCAGCGATATACTCCTACGGCCGGTTATCCGATTTCTGTGGTGTATATATAATCTCCAACTGGCCGGGATGCCGGTCAGTCGCAGGAATACTCATTTTTGCCAGCCGGAGCAAGGTGAAATGAAGTGCTTTGCTCAAGAACAAAATGCGTCGTCCGGTCTGGGAATCGAAACCACATTCTTACGATCATGAATCCAGCACCCTAAACATTAAGCTACGCACCTCCATCATTAGGTATATTACATATATATATATTAGTGTTGTGTGTTAAAAAGGAAGAGACAAGGCACGTGACCTAGTGGGTAGTGTGCTGGGCTCACGATCTTACGGCCGTAGGATCAATTCTTCGACCGAGTAGCACATGGTATCCCTGGATAAAGTACTTTACTTCATGTTGCTCCCCTCAAAATCACGACCTGCCGGGTGTGCGTGCATCTTTCCCTCCAGTTCTCACATCCTCAATGCTCCACTGGGTTGGCCGACATGCTGTCGACGTTTACCCACGCTGCAGAGGCACCTAAAATCTCTGATAGGTGTTGGTGTACTGTCTCTCGCTCCAGATCTCACACCAAATTTCCAGTTTGTGAAGAAATATGTATTGGCCAGAGAGGAAAATCCTTACTGGAACGCACTCGAATACACAGGCAACAAATTAGGGATCATCATGTCAAGCAGATCCCATTAAGCAGACATTTGAAACTTGAAAATAAAATGTATTTGATGTTTCCGTTTTACAAACTTCACGATTCAGTCAAGTCAGAAGAAGAGTGGGAGAAAAAATTGATTGGCTAGTTCAGTCCTCGTTCTGAATGAGCAGTAATTTGAAGAATAATATTAATATTGATTTAAATTTAATTTCACTCAAAACCTGTTGAAATACTGACAATAATATTAATTTCAATTCGATTTTAATTTCATTTAAAAATATTCCAGATAGGACTTTTCTTTGCAGCATCAGATGTTTCTCAACATCAAATTGTAAGCAAATCTCTTCTTGGCAACACTTATTGGTTAAAATATACCTCTGTGTGGTGCCTGTGTGTGTGAGTGTGTGTGTGTGTGTGTGTGTGTGTGTGTGTGTGTGTGTGTGTGTGTGTGTGTGTGTGCGTGTGTGTGTGTGTGTGTGTATGTGCGTGTGTGTGAAAATTTCCTTGACAGTTAACTTTTTTTAATCTTTTATTCTTTATTTGTTTGGTCAAAATAGCTTTTCTAAGCTTCAGCCTGCTGAAGCCTGATGAAAAAAATTTGACTGTTTCACTAAGTTCAAGATTACGAAACGCATTAGACGTTCGATAATGGCGTTTTTCTCCGGATTATTATAAATCCTGAAAATACTTATAAAATTGTAAAAACAAAGACAAAAAAATGTGAAATCGTATTATGAGAGAGTTTCTATTAGTTTATATTCAATTTTACAAAGTTTCATCTGTATACACACACACAAACACACTCATACATATCTAGACACACATGCATACATATATATACGTACATACGTTTATACATACAAACACATACACACATAAATACACGTATGTACATATATATGTATATGTATGTATACGTATATATAATGATTGTACACACAAAGATGAACATATCCTGACGAAAACAAAACAATATGGTTACATATGGTTTCAAAGTGTTTCCCATTTCTAATTGAACAGGACCTAACTTTAAAAAAGTAATTGATACATATATATATATATATATATATATATATATATATATATATATATATATATATATATATATATATATGCGTGTGTGTGTGTGTGTGTGTGTTTGTGTCCGTCCTTATGTATATATACATACGTATATATGATGTATGTATACGCAAACATAGACATATCTAGAGGGAAATTAATAAAATATGTCTACATATACTTTCAAAGTATGATTCCCATTTCTGAACGAAATAACGAAATGAAAAAAAAACAAACTGATAATAATGAGTTAGTAATTAGAGCGAAAATGAGAAAAAGAGGTGATTGTATTAGAGTTGTGGAATAAACCCGAGGCGAATAGAAACGTTTACATTATACATACATCGATAGAGAGAAACACACGCACACACACACACACACACACACACACACACACACACACGCTACTATATATATTTATACATATTCTGATATATATATATATATATATATATATATATATATATATATATATATATATATATATATATATATATATATATATATATATATATATATATATATATATACATGTATGTATATAGTTGAAATTTATAGAAAAACAAAGACGAAGACAGATGTAGGAGCAACAAGCGAGTGTATTTGTTTGACGCTCAGGGAGAATGGAAAAGTCTTTTGCGTTTCGAGCCTTCGCTCTTCAACAGAAAGGAATAAGAGGAAAAAAAATAAAGAGGACGAAAAAAACGTGTATATGTGTATATGTATGTATACAATAGGTTTTAATCATCTAGATTTCAGTCGTGTACATAAGCATATAAACATGTGTGCATGTGTATTTGAGTATGTGTGTGCATACGCGAATGTTAGAATATCCATGCGTTAGAAATATCTTACCCTATCGATAATCGATTAATATGAACACGGTAAACATGCAGCCTGCATGTAATAGTCTACTTCAATATCCCGTGTTGTTTGCAGAAAATGTCTTCTAAATGTTCAGGTAATTGTATATCATTTTTATTGCATAGGTTATTGATTATGGCGTTTATTCTATGATATTTTTTGCTCGTAAACAACCGACCTTACATGCAAGTACAAATATATAATTATCGAGTAATTAAATATGTAAATATATACTTTCAGCAATACGGTAGGGCTTTTTCCCTTTTAAGAACATAATCAATACACGGAGATACGCATACATAGACACATATATATACACACACACATACACACGCAAGTGCACAGACACACACACACACACACACACACACACACACACACACACACACACGCACACACACACAAAATTATATTATGTTTTACTTGTTTCAGACACTAAATTGCGGCCATGCTGCAACACAGCCGTAAAGTGTTTCGGTCAAAGAAATCCATCCCAATGCATATAGTTGTGTAAAGTCTGGTACTTATTCTATCGGTCTCTTTTGCCGAACCGCTAATGTTACAAGGACGTAAATTAACCAACACCTGTTTTTAAGTGCTTGTGTGGAGGTGCAAACATGGCCAAAAAACACATACTCGCACACTCACGAACTCACAAACACACACACACACACATACACACACACACACACACACACACACACGCACAAACCCCAAGAGACAGAGTGAAGTAGAGTATGTGGAAGAAATCAATTATGATTTTTTCTTTTTGCTGTCGTAAAAAGTAGAATATTTCATTATCGATTTATCGCCCGACCTGAGGCCTGAGGGGAACGCTAAAAGTAACCAAGGCTTGAATGGTGAAAGCGTAATAATCTACTGCTGAAAGAGGTTCAGTGACACAGCTCCCCTCCCAAGTCAACGCAGCTTTACATTCATAGCTTGGCTCAACACGAAGCTATGGCAAGTGGCACTATACGGGCGATGGCGAACATATCTTTTAGCCCGACGTGTGTAGATATTTCGGAATAGCTATCACAATTCTGCTATTGGAGCTTCACTGACACACACATATATATATATATACCTACATCGTGGCACTCCGTCGGTTACGACGACGAGGGTTCCAGTTGATCCGATCAACGAAACAGCTTGCTCGTGAAATTAATGTGCAAGTGGTTAAACATTCCACAAACACGTGTACCCTTACGTAGTTCTCGGGGAGAGTCCGCGTGACACAGAGTGTGACAAGGCTGACCCTTCGAAATACAGGTACAACAGAAACAGAAAGAAATAGTGAGAGTAAGTTGTGAAAGCAGAGAGCATGGTTCGCCACCACCCCTTGCCGGAGCCTCGTGGAGCTTTAGGTGTTTTCGCTCAATAAACACTCACAACGCCCGGTCTGGGAATCGAAACCGTGATCCTTTGACCACGAGTCCGCTGTCCTAACAACTGGGCAATTGCGTCTCCATGTACGTACCTACATACATGCTTATATACATACATATATATACATTATATATTCGCCATGCTGGAGAAGATTTCAAGATCGAAGAAAATCCGAGAGCCAGCAGCTTGGCAGCTGCTCGCTCTCCATGAAGAAAGGTGTTCCGGAAATGCTTCCATCAATGGAAACAACGCTGGATAAAGTGTGTGGCTTCCGAAGGTGACTAGTTTGAAGGAGACTAAAGGCCGAATTGATATGTGTTGCAGTTGTCCTTTTAGAGCACCAGTCCGGATACCTTTTGACCAGACCTCGTACACTATATCAATATGGCTATCTGTTTTACTAAGAGTGCGACTGTCGCATATGTCGTTTTTAGATTATCCTGGTTATATTGATGTTCGCACTTGTTTTGTTTAAGTATACAATATTCAAATTTTCCTTTTGTAATATTGCTATTTTATCATTAAGATTTATCCTTGAGAGTGTCTTTTATTGGTCCATAAGAATATCTTTTATCGATTTCAATTCTTTAATTAATTCTACCTTTAGGTTATGGACATAATCAGAATTTCCATCTTTACAATTTTCTATTATTAAATCTTATATTTCATCTGATTCATATTTTCATTGGTGTTTATCTCGTTCGGATTTGCTGGTCAGTGGCTATGTTGCCATGGTTTTGTCTTATGGTTTGTTATTTACTTGTTTTCTTGAGACTGTTTGAAGTCTGACTTCGTAGTTTGCCTTCTCGGTGTGTTTAGCGTTTATGTATTTAGTCTTGATTTCCTTTTTGTCAGGAGTTTCAATCTTTTTGTTTTAAGTTTTAATTCGTTTACTTTATCTTTTACCTTTTTCTCTCATTGGACTGTTGTCATGCTGGGGCACCGCCTCGAAGAGTTTTAGTCAAACAAATCGAACTCCATTATTTATGAATTAAAAAAAAAAATGTTACTTATTCTATCGGTTCTTTTGCCGAATCACTAAGTTACGGAAACGTATACAAGCCAACAACGATCGTCAAGCGGCGGGGGAGACACACTCACATAAACATGCAAGTACATATACACGACTGCCTTCCACACAGTTTCCGTTTACCAAATTCACTCGTAAAGCATTGGTGGGCCAAAAGTTATAGCAGAAGAGACTCTCCTAAGTGCCTACGCAATAGGATTGAACTCGAAACTACGTCGTTGCAAATTGAGCTTCTTAACCACACAGCCATTCCTGTGCCTAGTTACGCACTGTTTCTTATAATAACCCGTTTCCACGTCTGATTTCTTCTTTGTTTTGATTTTAAGAATACATAATATATCTTCTTAAAATAACTTCCCTGCTGGTATCGCAAGTTACTTTCATTCCAAATTTTAATGTGGATATTTTTGGTGTAGCAATAAGATATGCGTATGGTATAAAAAACGTATTCCTCTCGTGTTTATTCATGCCCTTTCTGTTTCATTCACAAGGCTTGAAGAAGTAAAGTTCAGCTATTTATTTTTGACCTGAGTGAAGCAGCCAAACGCACGTATGGTATAAAATCCTATCCATTCGTCATTCGTGCATTTTTTTGTTTTATTTGCAAGACTTGAAGAATAAAGACCAGCTTTACTCCAATAACAGCAAAGCCACTATAGGAGCAAAGTCACTATAGGTGCAAAGATCAGCTATGTATTTTATATAGGCACCAATGCCATTACCTAACTGCTTATATTCTTCTGCTAATGCTAAGGTTTGTTCACTCCATTTCCCTTAGAGTTCACACATCAAATTCAAAGTACAGATTTCCGTTTTAAACCTGGACAGAATGACACAGTTTCATTTGTGATGTTTGCAAGTTTTAATGGTCGCTGAGGTTTCTCAACCTTGGCGAGGAATTAACTTATATTCTCTTAGTGTGTTTACACGCGATGACTAATCGACCGTTAGTGCGAACATTTACAATACATTACTTATAGCATCATCATCATCGTCGTCGCCATCAGCAGCATCAACAGCAACAACAGTAGCAGCAAAATCAATACAATTACTTAAAGTTAATGCATTACTTTTACCTTATCTTCCAACATTCTGATCATTTGCTTTCGATTTTCATTGCTCTTATTTGACCGATGTTAATGGATATTTTTGTTTTCTCGCTGTCCGATGAAATAGCGTTCTCTCCTGATAAACGTCCCCAATACGACCTTCTCCGCTTCATCTTCTTTCTTTCTTTCTTTCTTTCTTTCTTTCTTTCTTTCTTTCTTCATCTTCTTTCTTCGTCTTTCTTTCGTCATCTTCTCTCTTCATCTTTCCTTCCTCATCATCATCATCATCATCATCATCATCTTCTTCTTCTTCTTCTTCTTCTTCTTCTTCTTCTTCTTTTTCTTCTTCTTCTTCTTCTTCTTCTTCTTCTTCTTTCTCCAACTGCGTCTTAGTAGAAAGGATTATTATTATTATTATTATCATCATTATTATTATTTATGTTGTGCGTTTGATCGAACGTGTACGTAAAAGAATTACATTTGCCACGTTTAAATAATTTTACTTACAGAAGTCTTCCAAACAGTTTTAGCCTTCATCTTGTTTTACCTCGGAGTGAAAAAATACGTTTGTCTTCAGAAATTTGACGTTTACATATGTGCATTTGGCTGACTCGTAATTAAACTTTGAGTTTTGTATTATTGTAGCGGGAAAAGGCATTTGTCAGATGGCGGTGACACCAACGTAAACAAATACGCTTATCCGAGACAAAAACAAACAAAAAAGAGAGAAAGTGAAAGTAGAAATTTTGAAGAAGATAAAAAAATGAAAATAATGAAAGCTAACAACATAGAACAGACAAACAAAAATGATTTGTGATAAATAACGACGATAATTTTGACTCGAAGATTTTTTTTTTTTTTGCTTGAAGGAAAACAAGTGTATACATGTACAAATTTTGTTAATCGAAAATTCTTTCTTAACGTTAACAATTGATGTAGAAAAGAAGCCTCGTATTTTGCAGTAGATAGATACGAAATATTCGTTGAACGAAAACCATTGTGGCACGATTACGTAACAAAGACAAATGCATTTCTGCTCGAAGCAATCATAGAAGCTTCAGAAAGAAGAAAGATGGTTTATTTGCGAAAGCTACAGACGCTCTCCTTATAAGCGTGCTGAAAAGTTCCTGGCTTTGGGTAAAAGAAAATACGAGAGGTAAAAGAAAATACAGGTAAAAGAATATACAGGTAAAAGAAAATACAGGTAAAAGAAAATACTGTTAATTATGATTTCATTCAACACATTCCCTTCTCAGATTCATGCAGTTATTGCAGAGATCCTTCCGTTTTTATAAGCCCTGTAAAAGAACACGGAAGGTTGGGCTTCCGACCAGGCCTTTCACGACACCCTTAGAGCCGGGAACTTTTTAGCACCACTTCGTATATCCTCAAAAGATAATCGGCGATAGTTCTAACCTACACTATGAATGAGAATTTTTGTATAAGACAATGAAGATCATATTGAACTTCACACATCGGTCTTAAATATGAAAATCAGATGAGAAAATAATCTAAATAAATGCATCGATTAACTGGTTAATTAAAACAATATGTTTTTGATATTACTTAAATTGAGTTTTTTCAATTAGATCTTCTGTAATTAATATTCATTTAATTATGTTCTGTAATTATTTTGTGCTATTTAAATATATTAACATGCTTTTATACATTGCCTAACATCTCTAAATCCCATTCTTTTGTTCCCTTCTAAGCATTTTGTAATTATTGAGCATAATGTGCTGTTACAGTTCTATATTTAAGAGATGAGGAATTATGTACATTATTTACATTATTTACATTTGACGGATATTTGTCCTCATCTTTGTTGTTAACACAACGTTTTGGCTGATATATTTTTGATGTTGTTGTTGTTGTTATTATTATTATTATTATTATTATTATTATTATTATTATTATTATTATTATTGTTCAGTAGTTTTATTTATATAACGTGCTTTCACTTCACTACCGAGCGCAGCTCTGTGTGCCTTGGGTATGTGCTGTGGTTTGCTGTGATGCTCTTACGGTTACTGTATTTTATTATTATTATTATTATTATTATTATTATTATTATTATTATTATTATTATTATTAATATTATAATTATTATTATTATTATTATCATTATCATTATTATTATTATTGATGTTGTTAGTGTCAGACAACTTTATCATTACGGCTAGAAACACAATAAAGGCGTTAACGATATTGATTCCTCGCAAGAATCCCAAATGATTTCGAAGCGAAGTGTACCTGGCATTGAGATCAATTCTAGCACGCGACTTGTTTGTATCTTCAACGGGAAAATAAAAGTGGAAATCGACGTCGATTAGAATTTGAACTCATAACAGAAAGGTTTGTAACTTAATATCGTTGGCAAAATAAAATATAACTCTTTTAACATATTTGCTTTTAGATAAATGTTACGGATCTAATATCATTATTATCATTGTTGTTAACGGCATGGTTATTTACTTATTTTAAACACATGAATAATATAATATAATATTATATCATATATATATATATGTGTGTGTGTGTGTGTGTGTGTGTGTATATATAATATACATGTGTGTGTGTGTGCAAACATTGTACGTATTATATAGCATAGAAGCTCATATTAGAAATTGCTGTATCTAGTTTTATGTTACAAGAATTATAGCGTAAACCTGAGAATGAAGCCAAATATAACAAAGCTATAATATCGATATCAATTCTTCATATTTTTTCAGCACATTTACGGGATATCATATAGGTATGTCATAACAGGAGTGTATTTCGCATGTGCAGGGCGCGTGAGCACTCACACAGACACGTTTACACCTACAGACATGACAATTACAAACACGCACACTCGACAGGTGAAACAATTTTTTTTTTAAAGGACTTAGATAATTCATCTTATACATGTGTGTGTATGCACATATACATATATATATATGTATGTATATATATATATATATATATATATATATATATGTGTGTGTGTGTGTGTGGTGTGTACATACATACGTGCGTATATTTATTTATACAAGTGTGTATGCATATAGATTAGATGTTATATACGAATATATAACATATGCGTCCCACTTCTCTCTTTACCTCTGTCTTCTTTCTCTCCTTCTCTCTCTCCCATTCTTTCTGTATGTCTGTCCGTTCGTCTCTCTCTCTCTCACTCTCTGCACACATGTGCACTATATTGCAAGGTTACGACAAAGGGAGAGAGAGAGAGAGAGAGAGAGAGAAAGAGATAGGTATCACAAATATTAATACATTGGGTGCATAAAAATGTTTAAACTTACATTAATATACACAAGTCATAATCTTTTCTACTCAAAAGGATGAAAGGCAAAGTTGACCTCAGCGGAATTTGAACTCAGATCGTAAAAACAGACGAAATACCGCTAAGCATTTCGCCCGGCGTGCTAACGTTTCTGCCAGCTCGCCGCCTTAAATGTAGGTCACAATGAAAATATAATAAAATCAATCGATGGCGATCATGACTAAGGTTTCTATGTATTAGTTCGAGCAAACGTTGGTGGACTGCGATCGAATTGTTAGAGCGCCGCGGAAAAAAAAACAACTTCGCAGTATTTGTTCTAGGCGCAGGAGTGGCTGTGTGGTAAGTAGCTTGCTTACCAACCACATGGTTCCGGGTTCAGTCCTACTGCGTGGCACCTAGGGCAAGTGTCTTCTACTATAGCTTCGGGCCAACCAAAGCCTTGTGAATGGATTTGGTAGACGGAAACTGAAAGAAGACCGTCGTATATATGTATATATGTGTGTATGTGTGTTTGTGTTTGTGTGTCTGTATTTGTCCCCCCAACATCGCTTGACAACCGATGCTGGTGTGTTTATATCCCAGTAACTTAGCGGTTCGGCTTAAGAGACCGATAGAATAAGTACTAGACTTACAAAAAATAACTCCTGGGGTCGATTTGCTCGACTGAAGGCGGTGCTCCAGCATGGCCGCAGTCATATGACTGAAACAAGTAAAAGTGTAAAAAGTATAAGTTCAAATCTCGCCGAGATTAACTTGTCTTTTGGGGTCGATAAAATAATTACCATTCCAGGAGTTGCATTGGAATAATCGCGTAACCTCGTGCGTAGCTTTCAAACAATTCTTCATAAGGAATTATTATTACAAATTTATATTTGATAAAAGTGATGTAAGTAAAAAGCTCCCCCACCTTTTTTAATTCATCTTATGTTTCTTCCACAACAAATATAAAGTGATACAGGATTGAACCTGCTTTGCCTGACGCTAGATTAAACTTATAATATGGGGAAATATTTTGTCTTTTTTTTTTACCGATATGTCTGTAGAAAGTAACGTCATGAAGTGTAACAAAAAGTGATAAAGAAAGGGAGGGGGAGACAAAGAGAAAAGACAAAAAGGGAACTCTGACTTGCAGAATTAAATAATGTTATCACGCAATGAATTCGAATTCGTTAATTAGTTTTCTGTAGTTGAAATAAATCTTCAACATCAAAAGAATATTGAAAACCACATTTCGATTTTTAAAAAAACTGTTACAGCTAGAATTTTTAGCAATTTCCTAAACAGTGTAGACTTTAATAATTGTTTTCTTTTAGTAAAAGTTACATAATCTCAATTAATTAATAAGCAGCTTTCTTCATTACGGTATAATAAATGCTAAACTTTTTGGTGAACTTTCCTCTGAATAACTAATTGGTTTAATCTCCGCTCCGTTGCACATTGTTGCTGTAGAGCAATTTCTGATTTATTGGAGACAGACTATATGTATTAACATTTATTTATTCTGATAATATTTTAAGACTTTTTTTAGTGAAGAGGAGAAGTGTTATGTCCTTAACCTCTGCAAACTCATCACGACTAGTGAAAGCGATGCGGATTCTTAAACCACTGGAAATGGACGTCAGCACGAAAGAACATGGGTCGGAAATATATTCTAGTCCAGTGGTTCTCAGCTGGGGTCCAAATAGCCCCTGAGGGTCCATATTAGATTTTGGGGGGTCCACAACACAAAATAGTAAATTAGGGATCCAGAATAATATTTTAAGGGCTCCTAAAGAAAATTTTGTTTTAGATGTATGTATTGGTATGTATTACATGAAACAGCTGGGTTTCTTTCTCAAACACTTTTACATAGTTCAACCTACACAAGTGCGAGAAACAAAATAGGAATTTTGAAAGAACTTCTTGTATAAAACTAGCGACCGAATGACCATGGAATAAAGGCTTGCTCAGTGTTGGGGATCGTGGTTAGAGTTAGGAAAATCTTGGGATAATCTTCTAAGCTAGCAAAGCTTTGAACGCAGTGTCAGGACAAATAATACCACGAGGGTTTTCGCCCTACGTTTTAACGACGCTTCAAATTCGGTAGGAATGGGTTTAAGATTATGGATTAGTTGGGGGTTAGAGTTCGATTTATTATATTACTACTTGTACTTGAGAAGGAATTCATCAAGGGTGGGTTGATCCGGCTACGTCCAGCGAGTTTACCGCGTCCATCACGAATGCTGACCACACCCGAAGATCGGCTCTAACATTCCAGCAGGCAAAAGTAATGCCGGCGGTCCTAAATATCCACCTTACAAATTTGATAAATGTCCCACGGAAAGCAAAGGCTTTGGACTGCGCGGACGCCGTAGCCGTAGTCATCGTTCGTTGTCGAGGTGTAGGGGGTCATGTGTGGATTTTCAATGGGAATCTAAGTTCGCATATGGTCCCCGGTCACATGAATGTATTATAGATTGATGGCCAGCTTGGTTTTGATACTGGGATTAGACTTAAGAAAACATAGGATAATCTTTTAAACGTACAAAGCTTTCAACAGTGAAGTACGTTTAACTATCTGACTATATACGTTTGTGATGTCACACAATCTCAACGTGCGTGTGCGTGTGTGTGTATAAGTGCGCGTGTTGTATTTCTATATGCGTGTAAGCAATAATTTTAAAGAGCACTTTTGAGTT
>NC_142938.1:3334442-3339442 GCF_046866305.1 Octopus bimaculoides | reverse complement strand
CTAGTACTTATTCTATCGGTCTCTTTTTGCCGAACCGCTATATTACGGGGACGTAAACACACCAACATTTCATGTCAAGCGATGTGTGTGTGTGGGAGAATACAGACACACAAACACACGCACATATATATATGTATATACATATATACGACGAGCTTCTTTCAGTTTCCGCCTACCAAATCTACTCACAAGACTTTGGTCGGCTCGAGGCTATAGCAGAAGACACTTGTCCAAGGTGCAACGCAGTGAGACTGAACCCGGAACCATGTGGTTGGTAAGCAAGCTACTTACCACACAGCCACTCCTGCACATATATGTGTGTTTGTGTGCGAGAGTCGCTGAATATCGATATAAACTACCTGTGTCTGATAGTCTGGACTCTATACCTTCACAAATTATCTCGGACAGTCAAGTGTATTCTCAATGAAATATGGCGGATGCGGTGGTGAGGGAGGGCTGGTTGGTGCGACGTTTCATATTAGTAGAATATATTTAAAGAATCTGATCGGAATTATGAGAGGTCGCCTGCGTGGATATGGCGTCTATATACGTGCACAGGGGCATATATAATTTACATGCAGACGTGTGTACGTGTGAACATAATTTGCCAGATACGTAGACACAGGCGGCAATCAAACATTCCATCGGGAGAGAGAATATATCTTAAGAAGATCCGGATTAGAAGTAGTAAGATTAAGAATATATAACAACAGCAACAACAACAGAAACAACATCACCACCACCACCACCAACAATAATCCATTGTATGAGGCCTGAAATTTTTTTTTTGGTGGGGGGCGGTTACTCGAACGGATGCAAAGGTAAAGACGACCTCAGCGGAATTTGAACTCTGAAAGTTAAAAAGATGGTCAAGATGCTACTAAATATATAAATAAATAAATAAATAATGATAATAATAATAATAATAATAATAATAATAATAATGATAATTATTATTATTATTATCATCATCATCATCATCATCATCATCATTATTGTTGTTGTTGTTGTTGTTGTTGTTGAGTGGGGGACAAATATACGAAGCCCAATATACCCATCATGACTACCCGTCTGATAAGAGTACACCAGGCATATGCATCACAACCATAAGTGAGCGATATGACGATCTCATATCAAGATAGACAGCACATGACCTCGCAGGTGGGGCCCAGTTAGAATTTTCTTCAGGTCGAGTAGCCCATCCTGCTCAAAAGGTCCCTGAATAAGGTTTCTTTAAGGATGTTGAGCAAAACACACAGGTTTCCAGAGGTGAATTATTCAAACCCCAAAGATTTCCTCTCAACACATGGCTATGATGCTCCCCCAATACTTCTGCTCATGACCAGAGATGCACATATCGTCAGCTACCAAAGGACATGCTCAACTGGTTAAGGTCAAGCAACTGACAAGTAAATATGTGGTATTTAGCAGAAAAATTTGCTGTAGCCCATTTTTTATACCATTATTATTATTATTATTATTATTATTATTATTATTATTATTATTATTATTATTTCAAACTTTTGCCTCAAGGGCAGCTTGGGGGAGGTGGGGATGAGTCGATTACATCGACCCCAGTGTTCATCGATGTGCAGGGGCCATGCTAATCTTCCCTATATCGTTCCAATTTTATAGTATATGTACAACCGTATATATATATATATATATATATATATATATATATATATATAGTGTAAACCCATATATTGTGTATGTGTATGTTTGTGTAAGTCTGTGTGTATTTGTGTATGTATGCATGTGTGTATGTTTTGAGTGTACAGGGAGATTCCTCTCTGTCCGTGTGCTTGGCTACTTCATTCCGGTCAGCAATATGAAGCTATAGCTACGGGACAACGGAGGATCTGCCCATAATATTGCACAGCAAATCTAAACCCAGAACCTGGGTTTAGTTTTGACACTGTATTAGCCTTGTCTATGCATATAATTACACATGCACACAACTCAGAGACAATATCTCTCCTTGTCTCTGTATCTGTCTGACTCTCTCTCTCTCTCTCTCTCTCTCTCTCTCTCTCTCTCTCTCTCTCTCTCTCTCTCTCTCTCTCTCTCTAACTCTCTCTCTCTCTCTTTGTCTTTTTCTTCCTCTCCGTATACGTATATATTTACAAAGCATGGACAAATGAGAAAAAGAAAACAGCGCCCGCACATTAATTACACAGTGACACCCGGCTTTGTAGTGAAATCACATAATATATAAATAAGAAAATAAATAAATAAATACAAAATGGAGGGCCAGTTGAACAATAATAAACGAATGAATAAGTGATTAAATGAAAAAGACTATAATTAATTCCTGTATATTAACATTATCACTTTTGCTATTTATGTTCTGTAAAAGTCGTTTATCTATTCCCAATACATTTTCAAATGTACACCTCACACACACCCACACCCACACATACATTTATATAAATGTATGTGCTTATTATATATATATAGATATATATACATATATATATATATATATATATATATATATATACATATGTACATATATATACATACATATACATATACACATATACACATATATACACACACATATACATAAGCACGTATACAAGCACATATATTTGTTAATTGTATTAATCGATTATTGATGCGCTAAGCGGCATGTTTTGCATAATCTAAATGTTCAATGAAGTGTATATTCTCCAGAATATATTTAAAACTTTGTATGCGCGTGGGTATATATACGCAAGAAAATAGACGCATGCATATATATATATACATATAAACATGCATCTACGCATGTATATATGTGAATATGTGAGTGTGGAGTGTGTATGTGTGTATATATTCGTATATATATATATATATATATATATATATATATATATATATATACAAACATATACATATATATAAATATTATATATATATATATATATATATATATATATATATATATATATATATATATATATATATATATATATACATAGATATATACACACACACCGAGTCGTCAATGCTTTATTTAGAGCGATAAAATTTCATCGGTTCTGTGACGCACGTTTCGCGAGTTTGCCGGTCTTGTGTTCCGGTTCGTACAATTATTTACCGTTTTCTGGTCAGCAAGAATTTATGCAGGATTGTGTGTTAAGTGTACTTTCTCATGCGTTATCGCTGCAGGTTTCAAAGACTCTGCTTTCTTTCCGTTTATATTTCTTAATACAATTGTATAGTTTAGACTTTGCTTTCTTCTTGTAATCAGGAATTTGTCTTATTGGTTGGTATATTTAGTTACTGGTGGTTATTTTGTAAAAAAAAAAAAAAAAAGCGAGAAAACGTGGGTAGCTTTTGTCCAAAGCAACAAATAGTATTTCTTCGCACGTATGCATACATACATACATACATACATACATACATACATACATACATACACACACACACAATCACATAAATACATGCATGCATACAGACGACAATACCATAGAAACACTCCACCACACATACACACATTTTTCTGGCAACAAACTGTGCATTTACTCCTCTACCACAAACACCAACATCAATATTACAAATTTTAACATCTACCATTAAAACGGCGGACACAAGCGTTTAAAAGTATATATATAAAGATAGATAGATAGATAGATAGATAGATAGATAGATAGATGCATACATATATGTATAAATATATGTATATAAGTATGTATATATATATGTGTGTGTGTGTGTGTGTCTACAAACACTCTCGTACAGACTCTCATATATATATATATATATATAAATATATAATACAAAAAATATATATGCATGTATACACACATATATGTATATGCTTTCATCTACATGTGTATATAGATGCATATCAGGGTACAGGACGTTAGAACAATGAACTACAGACAACGGAACGAACAATATATATATATATTGCAAATTAAATTATGAATTTAATTTTACGTGCATCGTCGTGGCATAGCAGCAAACACTTCTTGCACCATTAGCATATTGTCATCGACTGGCAATTCGGTACGTCCTTGTTTCGATTCAGGAACGTGGTTTCGATTCCGCCACAGTAATAGCGAAACAGCGATTTCCATCATTCCTTAATGGGATTGAGGGTGAGTTGTCCCGCCTGACTATATGACTATCAGATGTTTTAACACCCTGTGTAATGGGGATCGTCCCCAGGGCGCTACTTCCAGCGTTCAAGCAAAACGCATACAATGAGTATGTGCGGTTGATATTGTATATATCTGTGTGTGTGTATATATATATATATATATATATATATATATATATATATATATATATATATATATATATATATATATATACATATACGTACATGCATGTATATATATATATATATGTATATGTGTATATGTGTGTATATTCATAGAAATATATATATGTATGTATATATGTATATATATATATATATATATATATATATATATATATATATATATATATATATATATATATATATATATATATATGTATATATATATATATATATATAGGCGTAGAAGAGACTGTGTGGTAAGTAGCTTGCTTATCAACCAAATGATTACGGGTTCAGTCCCACTGCGTGGCATCTTGGGCAAGTGTCTTCAACTATAGCCTCGAGTCGATCAAAGCCTTGTCACTGGATTTTTAGACGGAAACTGAAAGAAGCTCGTCGTATATGCGTGTGTGTGTGTATGTGTGCATGTGTGCGTGTGTGTGTGTGTGTGTGTGTGTGTGTGTTTAACTAGAGTCAACAAGAAGGTATACAGTTAGACAGCTATTTAATAAACACGACTCTATTTTATTCAATTTATTTTCACACACGTTGAATGCTTAATCCTAGACTTGGTTGTATGATGTAAAACTATCGGTCATTCTAAGTGGGAACGAACTCTATTTTGTACTCTACTACGTCCGTAAAGGAATATATATATATATATATAGATAGATAGATTATAAATGTACAAATATATGAATATGCAAACATATATATGGGCATATATATATCTGCATAAATA
>NC_142938.1:3304953-3307453 GCF_046866305.1 Octopus bimaculoides | reverse complement strand
AATTTATTAATTAATCAACATCGCCACCCACAATTGTTTCATTTCGCATCCAATTTAAACTACAAAATGTATATAAATATATAATCTTGCATTTCAAAATACTTTGGGCAGAAAATCATCAGAGCATGAAAAAGGACAAAACAAGGATTACATTATGATCCCTGTTTCCAAACTTAATATTCATATGTGTGTGTGTGTGTGTGTGTGTGTGTGTGTGTGTGTGTGTGTGTGTGTGTGTGTGTGTGTGTGTGTGTTTGGTATCCTATCACTTGTCAGCTGGTGTTAGTTAATTTATGTCCTTGTGTAGCGGTTCAAACAGGTCTATGTAATAAAACCTAAAATATAAACACCTATTGGAGTTAATTTATTTGACTAAAACATTCAAGGTGGTGCTCCAGCCTGGCCGCAATCCAATGACTGAAACAGGTTAAAGATAAAGGCTAACAATGCAGAGTTCTTGAGCAGTAAAGGATGGCTTCAAATATTTAATTATCAAAGCGATCTACCTGAGTCAAATGGCAAAAGTAGATCAAGCGAGAAGAAAACTGATGAAGAATTTGAGCCGCAATTAACTGAAATAATTGAAGGATGCTGTTGTTTGAAACAATTAATGAGGACGAAAGTGGCCTATTTTGGAAAGATAAATGATTAAGATAACTTTTGTATGAAGAAAAACAAAAAAAACGGTTGAGGAATGGAGTTAAAGATTGAATCCCATTATCAGTTTCCACTCCATCGGTTACATCGACGATGTTTCCAGTTGATCTGATCAACGGAATAGCCTGCTCGTGAAATTAACGTGCAAGTGGCTGAGTACTCCACATACACGTGTAGCCTTAACGTAGTTCTCAGAGAACAGAGTGTGACAGGGCTGGCCCTTTGAATTACAGGTATAACAGAAACACAAGGATACGCACACATATATGTAGGATGAGGTTCCACACAGTTTTTGTACCAAATTCAATCACAAGGCATTAGTCGGTTCATGGCTATAGTAAAAGATACTTGCCCAGGATGTCGTGCGGTGGGATGGAACCAAAACCACGTGGTCGCCATGGGAGCTTCTTAACGACACTGCTATGCTTGGACCTGTGACGAGGATTGCGTGAAAAATCTTACTGCGTTTTTGTCGTATGGCAAAGCTGTCTGCATCGGCAATGCTTATCCTGTTTTATCTCCTATCCAAAATAACAAAGCTTTTTCTAGTGATTCCACCATGCTACAATGTGCGGTGGGTATTTTGATCTTGTTAAAGTTTCCGAAATTATCCAAGCTCTAATATTTTCCTTCTTCTATTTCAACTGTTTTCACAGTTGCTCCAACGTTCCAACAAAAATCAGAGCCGGCTATCATTTCTATAGAATACCTGTAGAAACAACCTTAACAAAATAGTTTATATTTAAATATTTCACATTTTCGATAGAAACCTTTAAATTTTTAAAGTTGATTTAATACTTTAATTTTTATTTCTAGAGAAACCAACTGTCTTGTCTGATTTACATTTGACATTTGTATCTGCATTATTCAATATTTAAGAAACTATTTAAAAAAATAAACCTCACTTAAGTGGTACTTTAGCGTGCGGTTTACCTCACAATTATCGTAGGAGTGAAATGAAAATAAAATGAAAGTAAAGTGAAAAACTAGAATGAAAAACACAAAACGATATGATGTGTTCCAAAAGGATAGACTTGAATGAAATAGAAAATTTACTGCAACCCAAACCGTGCAAACTGAAGGACAACTCTATCTATCTATCTATCTATCTATCTATCTATCTATCTATCTATCTATCTATCTATCTATCTATCTACCTACCTGAATGTCTGTCTGTCTGTCTGTCTGTCTTCCTCCCCCCCTCTCTCTCTCTCTCTCTCTCTATATATATATATGTACAGACACACATAGATTGACACGTATAGGTATATTATTGTATATATGATGATGATGATGATGATGATGATGATGACGATTATGACGACGACCACGACGACCACGACGATGAGTGCGATGATGATGATGATGATGATGATGAAAGCGGTCATGATGGTGCGAGGGTGATCACCTTAATAAAAACGAAACACTTTTTTCATTGGTTGATTTTTAAGCCAGCCAGCCAAACAGCCAGTCAGCCAGGCAGACAGCCAGGCAGCCAGGCAGACAGCCAGGCAGGCAGACAGACAGTTAGTTAATTCTGTTGTTATTCATTGTCGTCGAGGTTCTTTTTGCCGTTGTTATTGTTGTCTTTATTGTTATTTTTTTTATTTTGGTCTTTCTTGCCGCCATCTTCCGCGCCATATTTGTTGTCAAAACCGGTTTGGTTACCGCTAAAATCGCTGCTTGTCAAATACTTCATTGCGCCGGCGCAATTTGCATGCATGTAAGGCTGCAATAGCATTGCACAAACCTCACAAGCAATCAAAAATACACATGCAATTGCATATTTTTGCATGATGTCACGGCAGACGCTTGATTGGAAGATTCATAAACGTGTGTGTGT
>NC_142938.1:3297453-3299953 GCF_046866305.1 Octopus bimaculoides | reverse complement strand
GTATATATGTATATATGTATATATATATATGTATATATATATATATATATATATATATATATATATATATATATATATATATATATATATATATATATATATATATATATATATCTATATATATATATATATATATATATATATATATACATATATAATATATAAATATATGTACACACACACCTATATATATATATATATATGTATACATTTTTCGGAGGAGTCTGTGTATGTATACTTGTACCTACGTGGGTATACGTTGATAAACAACATGTAGCAAGCTATGAAAGAAACCAGCGTATACAAATCACCAAGGAATACTGATTAAAAATTATAATATATGAATAAATATATGAAATAAACTGATTGAATAGATAAATAAATAAATATACACAATAAAAGATGTATGCATCTATTTAAAAAAAAGGCCTTAGCTAAGTTATGTACTCGTCACACGCATATGAGTAGAATTGATAAGGATAAAATTGAGTATATATACGTACATATATATATGTACATATATATATATATATGTATATGTGTATATATATATATATATATATATATATATATATATATATATATATATATATTCGTACCTATTTACATACATACAAGCATGCATACTAGCACATAGATTTAAATGTTTATATGCAAAAGTACATACAGACATGTATATATACACAAACATGAATATGTCCATATAAAAGTACATATATTTATACGTGCATGTCTTTGTGTATATATATGTGTGTGTCTGTGTCCGTGTATATGTGTGTGTGTGTGTATGTATGTCTGTGTATATGTATATGTATATATATATATATATATATATATATATATATATATATATATATATATATATATATATATATATATATATATATAAGCAATGTTAATTCTCTAAATGAAGTATTAACAGTAACTGCACGATAAAGTGTAGTATATTGCCACTTAAGTGTGGCTGACCCCTAGGGGTGGATGTTACTGTTGCTTTTAGCCCCAGGAGGGGCTAAAAGGAGATGTCCTCCTGGGGCTAAAAGCAACAGTAACATCCACCCCTAGGGGTCAGCCACACTTAAGTGGCAATATACTACACTTTATATATATATATATATATATATCTATATATATACACACACACACATATATACGTGTGTATGTGTGTGTGTATGCATATATGGTTGTCGATGG
The DNA here is from genome assembly GCF_046866305.1 of Octopus bimaculoides. NCBI lineage: Eukaryota > Metazoa > Mollusca > Cephalopoda > Octopoda > Octopodidae > Octopus > Octopus bimaculoides. The sequence continues at coordinate 3,298,759 of NC_142938.1, read as the reverse complement.
CTAACTTAATAAACACGTGGTCGTTCAGTCACGCTGCTGCTTCTGCTAAATATCGGTTTCAAATTTTGGCACAAGGCCTGCAATTTCGAGGAAAGGATTAAGTCAGCTTCACCGACCTCTGTGTTCAACTGTTTCTTATTTTATCAATCCGGAAAGGATGACAAGCAAATTCGACATCGGCAGCATTTGAACTCAGAACGTAAAATCGGAAGAAATGCCGTTATGCATTTTCCCAGGCGCGATGACATCATCTCTGCTAAATATTAAAACTGGCTCTCGGTTGTGAAGACAAGGGCTCCAGTCGGTCCCATCAATGGAACAGCCTGCTCGTGAAATTAGCATGCAAGTGGCTGAGCACTCCACAGACACGCGTACTTTTAACGTAGTTTTCAGGGAAATTCAGCCTGATAAACAATGTGACAAGACTGGTCCCTTTGAAGTACAGGTACTATTTCATTTTGGCCAGCTGAATGGACTGCAGAGCAATGTGAAATAAAGTGTCTCGCCCAAGGATACAATGCTCTGCTAGGAATCGAACGCACTGTATCAGTTATTATTTATCCATTAATCTTCCCTAACTATTTTTCTATTTTTCTGTCACTTAAACATGTTTTTTTCTCTATATTTTTATATACTTACGCTCACAAACATTTGACTAACGTACACATAGATAGCGCTTATTCCCATGTATTCATAAATACACATTCTTTTCTTCTCCTTCACACGCGAACCTACACACGATGGAGCGCCATCACTCCATTAGTTCACTGTAAAATTTGTCTTCGCCTCTTATACCTTACAACGACCACACTTACAAAGTTTAATGCTCTCCCAGTAACAACACTCAAGGGAAGTCCAACTCAACCATCGAACCTAATGAGACATGTTTGACGCTGTCGATCGCTGCTTAAACAGTGAGTTCCGCCATCTCGTTGTTCATAATTACAGCTCAGTCGATTGGGTCATTGAACGTTAAGTGTTTACGACAACACCCTCCTCGAAACACAGTCACTTTCTCTCTTCCTTCTCCTCCTCCTTCTCTCTCCCCTCACCTTACGGAATATTTGAAGAATTTACTTTAAGGAGCTTAACTTTTGGACTCGTTAAAGTTATTGACCAATCACTTTTCACCTTTCTCATTTGCATCTCTCTCAATCTATTTCTCTCCTAATTCCCCCACTCATTCCCTATATCTCCATCTCTCTCTCTTTCTTTCTCTCTCTTTCTTTCTCTCTCTTTCTTTCTCTCTCTTTCTCTCTCTTTCTCCCTCTCTCTCTCTCTCTCTCTTTCTCTCTCTTTCTCCCTC
>NC_142938.1:3279953-3294953 GCF_046866305.1 Octopus bimaculoides | reverse complement strand
TGTATGTGCGTGTGTGTGTGTGTGTGTGTGTGTGTGTGTGTAAGAGAGACGCTCACCTCAATCATTGTTTTGAATTAACAGGTAAAAGAACAATCAAAAGAATTGAATACAAAACAATGGTTATGAAAATGTACTAATTTCATATCGCTGCACCAAGTTTACTCTGTCTCTCTTACTCTCTCTTTCTGTCTGTCTGACAGTCTCTGTTTCTGTCTCTCTCTTGACCTCTCTCTCTCTTCCTTTCTCTCTCCCCCTCTCTAATATTCTCCTTCCTCATCTCTCTCTCCTTCAATCCTTCTGTCACACTTTTTGATCGGTTTTGCTTCATCTTTTAATCTGTCTCTTTCGTTTCCTCTCTTTCTCGCCCTTCTCTCTCTCTCCCTCGCTCTCTCTCGCTCTCTCTCGCGTTCCTTCTCCTTCTTTTCTTTACTTCTCTCTCCTATTTCCCCTCTCTCTTTCTCATTTCCGTCAGACATGCCCCTCTTATGGAACTCACCTATTTCTATACCTCTCACTACCACCCATATTCATCCACTCTTCCTCCCATTATTCCTTTCGTCTTTATTTTCACATCCCTCGCCATCCTCCACCCACCTTTATAATCACTCTCTTCTTACCACTCATCACGTCTCTCTCTTTTTCCTCCCACCGCTTTTACACTGGACCTTTTCCCACATCTCTCAGATAAACATATATATATATATATATATATATATACCCACATCCCCCCTTTCTTTATCTCACATATCTCTTTGCACCCTATCCCACTTCCACGTAACCTATATTGTTACAACCAATCCCTGTCTTCCCCACCCCTTCCCACTCATTTATTAACTTACCTCTACCCACAATCCCACAACTCACCTTACCTGCTCAAGCACTTCTGACACACTCCACTTCCTCTTCCTCTTCATCACGTTCTTCCTCTTTATCCTCTTGATGCTCATCCTCATCTTCATCCTCTTCCTCTTTAATCATGAATCTCCCAACATTCGTGAGTGTATTTGCTGTAATATTTTTCTCACTTTGTAACTAGTACGTCTTCTTCTATAATGTTTCGCACGTCGGATATAGATTTGATTTTATTCTTAGAGCATTTTCTGTCTATAAGTCGGTGTATTTTCACTTCTGGAAATTTGATGTTTATAATTATACATCTTCGCATTTTCATAATATATTTGCTGTAATATTTCCCTCAATTTGCTTTCTCCTTTTTCTTTTCTTTGTTTCCGTAACTCATAAGTGTCTTTCATAATGTTTCTTCGCGTTAGATATACCGTTGCTGTGTCGTAAGTACGTAACATAAATGTAAATAGCCAACATCATAAATGTATTCTACTCTTTTTTGAACTTCGTTTCTGGAAACAAGGTTGGAAATTGTCGTACTACTAAACCAGAAACACGTGTCAACGACTGCTCCCTTGCCCGTTCTTTTCCTCAACGATATGTCATCATTGGAGAAGTATTGACTTTTGAGATTATCTCACCTTGTCATATGGAGCTAGTCTTAATTGATAATTATGACCCATCCTCCACAGATAGAGATACTTTGAATAAATCAAGAAGTTATATTTGATGGCATTTGTCTATGTTATATAAATATAATATTAATTGGTTCAACAGTCTCTTTTAGCTTTAATATATTTCGGACACTGACATTAACAGAAGGGTCAAGTGATGCCTTCAGAGGTCAGCGCTCTTGACCGCGTTACGATGGTCTTATCTTACACCAATCTTATCTTACACCATTATTGGTTAGTTTATCGCTCATCATAATTGATCTGTTTTTTAAATACTTTAAATACTCATCAATATCATCATCTTAAGGATCATTTTCGTTTTTCATTACTTTATGCACAAATTCATTGAGTTACGGACAGCGTTTGAATCATACGTAAACTGAAGAAACTCAAAACTGAGAACATTCTTGAGAAAAAAATCTTCCCAGCCGCCACATGGTTCCGGGTTCAGTTCCACTGCAGGGCACCTTGGGCAAGTGTCTTCTGCTATAGCTTAGGGCTAACCAAAGCTTTGTGAGTGGATTTGGTTGACGGAAACTTTATATATATATATATATATATATATATATATATATATATGTTCACTTATTGCTGTGATAAACTGTCCGAATGCTTCAATCACCTCTTCTCTATTTAAGAATGTTTCATTGCTCTTGAAAAGCTCATAATGCTTAAATAAGGGATGATCAGTAGGACAGATATCAGGGGGAATAGGGAGGATGTTGCAAAATCTCATAATTCAGGCTTTGCAACCGTACCTTTCTTTTTGCGCTGAGAAGTAACTTCAACCATGCAAATACACCATTTCGTGTAAATTATATCTGAGGACCGCAATTGTCGGTTGAAGATTCTCCAAATTTACCACTGAAAAAACCATGGCAGCAAGAATATGCTTGAATGAGCGGAGTTTGTGTTTCTTTCTCATTTTCTGAATATCGATCAATTGGGTCCTGAATCCGAATCTTCGACTCTAAATTCTATGGAAAATCTAAAAATGTGTCTGTAGGATATATAAAACGACTGCGTCCGGAATCCCCGCCCCATCGTAGCTGCCCGTGCTCGTATCGAAACGTTATTTCCATCGTTCTTAACCCAGAAAAAATTGCCATAGAATAATGCTGGAGTCTTTGCATTCATAAATAAGGAAGACATCAATGTCAGAATTAGAAATATTATACACGAGTCAGATTTTTGTAAATATTTTGAAATGTGTGTGGGAGAAAATGCATGTGTGTGAGTGAGTGAGAGCGAGAGAGAGAGAGGAGGGGGAAGAGAATGAGCGGTAGAGACAGAAAAAGGAAGAGAGGGCGAGAGAGAGAGAGAGAGAGAGAGAGAGAGAGAGAGAGAGAGAGAGAGAGAGGAGAAGAGAGGGAGATGGAGCCGGGATGTATATACTGAGAATTGCAGTACTGGACCAAAAAAAGACATTGACGACGATAACGATGATGATGATGGCGATGATGATGACGATGATGATGATGATGATGATGACGATGGTGGTGGTGGTGGTGGTAAGGATGATGATGAGGTTGAAAAACTACGATGATGTCTTGGAAGAATCTTGTGGTGGAGGTAGTGGTGTTGGTGGTGGAGGTGGCCATGCGCGGGTTGGATGTCAAATGAGAATCGAATGAACTAAGGAATCCACTAACAAATAAAAAAGACATCGATAATTTCGTGCCACACACACACACGCGCGCACACATATATGCACACACACACACATACATATATTGTATCTATCATATACACGTACATATATGTATATGTACATGTATATATATATGTATTTATATATATATATATATGTATATATGTATATATGTATATATATATACATATACATATATCTATCTATATATCTATCATATATATATGTATATATATATATATATACATATACACACACACATATATATATACATACATACAATTATGTATACATATGCGTATTACATATATATATATGTGTGTGTGTGTGTTTGTATGTATGTGTGTTTGTATGTATGTATATATGTATGTGTGTGTGTGTGTGTGTGTGTGTAGATATATATACCCATGTAGAAATATGCATTTTCTAACAGCAAACCATCTCAGCATCTCCACACCCACCTCCACCGTTTCAATCCATCACATTTCTTTTTCTTTCTTTCTCCATCTCTTTTTTCTTTCTTTTTTCATTCTTTTTCTTTCTTTTTTTTCCTTATTCATATCATTCTGATTAACGCAGCGAACCTCCATTTCCTCCACATCCTGTGAAATGCTTCATTTTCTGTGACCAACATTGTATTTGTTTCTTTTGTTTTCTTTTTCTTTTCTTTTCTTTTTCTTTATTTTTTTTTTTGCAACTCTTTGCGCTCATATAAAATGTCTTCTAAGAAAATAAATAAACGAATAAAATAAAATAAAATAAAGATAAAATGTAATGGTACGAACGAATAACAAGAATGATAACATCATCGTCATCATCATCATCAACATAATCCTCATCACCATCATCGTCATCATCATCATCATCATTATCGTAGTCATCATCATCGTCGTCGTCATAATCATCATCATCGTCGTCATCGTCATCGTCGTCATCTTTCCTCTCCTCCTCCTCCTCATCATCAACGTCATCATCATCATCAACTTAAACATCATCATTATCATTATCATCATCATCATCATCATCATCATCATCATCATCATCACAATCCTGAAAAACAAAGTACGAACACCACCATCACGTCCACCACCGACAACAGCAATAATAAAAAAAAAAAAATAAAAAAAAAAAAATAATAATAATAATAATAATAATAATAATAATAATAATAATAATAATAATAATAATCGCAAGAACAACAGAAACGAGGACAACAACAAGACGAAATAGGACAAAAACAACTGCAGCAACAACAACAATTACGTGAAGAAAAGAACAAAAACTAATCAACAGCAACCACAATAACAAGAAAAACAATAAAAACAACGTCGATTGTTACAAGAAGAACCGTATCAACAAGAACAACAACAACAACAACGACTGCAACAACAACAACAACTATAAGTGTTAGTACAGCTGTATTGATAACAAGAACAAGCTAAAAATAATTACAATAAAATAATAATAATAAAAAAATAATAAAAATAAAGAAAAAATAAAGAATTGGTAAAGAAAAAAAAGATTCTTCTAAAAACAATTCTAACAAATATCTTAGGCAATTTTCTCAGCCTTCCCCCTTTCCGTGCCACCGCATTCAATCTAGTATATCCACTAGTGAAATCATTGAGACAGCAGGCAGCTCGCTTGGTTCTGCACCTCCAATGACCGAACGAGAGAGACGCGCGAAGCAAAGAAGAGGTGGTTGCAGTGGAGGTGTAGTAAGAGGAGAAAGTTATTAGGAGATAAAGAGGAGTGGTGTGAGGAAAAGTGGAAAGGCGCTTGGAGTGGGGAAGCTGGGTGTAGAAAGATTTTATTTCCCGCCAATTTGGTATCCAATTTTCCCCCTATTTAATGTGATTCTATTGGAAATGTCCCTCCATTTAGGACCCTTCGAGATACCTATGTGTATGTATGTATATATGTATGTGCGCATCCATGTACGTATGTGCCTGTATGTACGTACGTATGTATGAATGTATGTAGGCATGTATGTATGCGTATGTATGTAATGTATGTATGTATATGGGTACATCTATATATGTATGTGTATACACATAAATGCACACATACTTGTGGACATAACTACATCCAAACACGCACATACACATGCATACACATAAACACACACAAACATACACACGTATACACACACATACATGCTTGCAAAGTGGAATTAGATATCTCTAACATCTAAAGATTCCCTGATATCTATCTATCTATCTATCTATCTATCTATCTATCTATCTATCTCTTCTCACGGACGTGCTGTCACATCGGCTGCGAAGGTAAACGTTTATTTGACCTTTTACTGTCCACATTTTGTTGGAATTTTTTAATAATTTTGTTGCGAAGCACCTAGGCTTCATTTGTGTGTATTTTCAAGGGCAGGAATTGACCCCCAGGGGCAGTTTCGGCCCTAGCAAAATACAAAAATTTCCTTCTTGACATTTGAAAAATGTCGAGAAACATAATTTTGGAACGCTTGTCTTGTTCTTTTGACAAGCATTTCCCGAGGCTTCAGATGCCAGAAGAGAAAAAAGAACAGAATAGCGCGTGCTCATGCAGTGACACGAACGCAGTTGCTATAAACGTCACAAAGACTGTGAGTACAGCTACTAACAGCCCTCTCACCACCACCACCACCACCACCACCACCACCAACACCAACAACAAAAACAAAACTGTAACCAAGGTTACAAAACCATGCGTGAAAACCGTCACAAATGTCTCTGACGTAAGCACCACTGCTGCTGACGCCATCATCACCACCACCAACGACAACAACAACAACAACAACAACAACAGCAACAACGACAACAACAACAACAACAGCAACAACAAGGAAGTAAAGTTATCGGCCGTCAGCAATGACACCATCACCTGTTCAACAAACTCTGCTGCCACTACCACCACCTTTGAACCAGGCAGTACATACACCAACATAAACAAAAATATCCAGAAGAACATGTCCGCCAGCACAACAAAAACAAATTTCGCAAATGCTTTAAAGGAAAAAAGAACAACAGTGACATTCACACAAAAACAAATAAAAGACACAAAATCCCTTCTTACGAAAGAAGGAGATGATGTCAGAATTAACATCCCAAAAGATATTATAGAAATGAAAAACAAAAAGTGCATCATTTATAAACTGGTAAACACAAAAACCAGACGTGTAGAAAATGTTAGCACAGATAAAATTGAAGTTTGTCTTAGAAAAATTTGGCCTTATCAGAATCATGTCACCTGGGGAAGGAAATTCGGAACGGTGCAAGTAAGGTTTCTGGATGAAAATTTAGCTAAACAATTTTCGACACTCTCTCTCCGCACAGATGACTTGGTAATGATACCGAGTTATCTAGGACAGAGAGTGACCAAAGTTATGATAAAAAATGTGCCATCGGAGGTGGACACCCAATGGCTGATATCGGCCGTGTGCCTGGAAATGGAGGAGGCAAATATTTTGGAGATTACGGTCGGAGAGGAAAAGAACTGGGGAGGGAAAAATCTGGAAATCCTTCTCCACATCACGGAGGAGGCTTCACAGAAAATTCCTCCAAACATTAGATTGGCAGAGGACCACAAGCTGTATGTGGTGGTAGAGGGCAGGCGACCTCGCTGTTACCTATGCAACAGCGAAGCACATCTAAAAAAGGACTGCCCTCTGGCCGCTAAACAAAAACAACAACAACAACAACAACAACAACAACAACAGAAGCAACTACCAAATACCCCCAACAGAAAAACCTTACTACCAACACCACCAGCAACGCAAAAAACAACAACAGAAATATCAGCAATAACCACAACAGAAAAGACAACAGAAACTGCAAAAACAGAAGAAAAAAAAGAAAATTCCAAGACTGCCTCTCCCTCCCCCATATCACATACACCACACATAAATAACAAGGAGCCAACATCAATAAAAACAGCAACACAAACATTCACAGAAACACACACAGACGCACAAAATTTGCCGTTACCTCTTTCTGACTCCTCAGATCTCCCATCATCCGATGAAGAGAGTGGGGAGGAGTGGAAAATAGCTACGAAAGGAAAGAGGAAGCGCAGTAAGAAGAAAACAAAACAAAATGCAAACACAAACAAAGCAGGGAGATTCACATCTCCCGAAAATACTACTAACACCAATAGTAATATAAAAAAAACAATGCTAACAGCAATAGACAGTACAAACACAGAGTTGATGAATTACATCAACTCTAAAACAAACATCACAAATAACTATATCAAAACCAACAACCACCCACGTACAACACCGCCAAAACACATTAAAATTATTCATGTAACACCAGCATTACACAACACAATAAAATCCCTCTACCCCAACTCGGTAGGGGGATTCCAGAAATATTTGTGCAAGAAATTGTACAATAGCCTCCTTGGTGAAAAATCCAAGGAGGAAACAAAACTTTCTAACGGCAAGTAACACTCTGTTCTTTTGTTTTGTGCTTTAAAGCACACGTATAAATAGAATCATGGTGAAGATTGGTTGTGTGAATGTGCGTGGCTTAGGGTCCCCTTGGAAACAAGGGTACCTCTTAAATGACATCAAGTCACACAATTTGGATATCATAGCCATTAGTGAGACCAGACTCCATGAACCGCGGGCCCTAAAGTCCATGTTTGGCGGACAGTTTAACATTTATTTTTCTCCCTGTCTGACGAGGATGGGCGGTAGTGGCACGGCGGTTCTTTTTCGCAAGAGTCTGGATCTCCAAGTAAAGACGATATTTACGGACCCGGAGGGTAGACTGGTTGTCCTAGATGTGGACGGCAGCGATGGAGGCGCTTTTCGGTTGCTGGCAGTTTATGTGCCTCCTTTAACAGGTCGGTCAGACTTCTTTCGACGTCTAGAAGTATTCCTGGGAACGTCTCGTCCCTTACTTTTAGTGGGGGATTGGAATGCTACCTTGGACACGCATCTAGACTACGTGGGGAGTGACAAAAGTAGAAGGGGATGCAAAGGCCTCATAGACCTGCTCAGACGCTTCCAGTTGTCTGACAGGTACCGACTCGACCACCCAAATGTGCCAACGTGGACTTGGAGCAACCGCATTGGGTCGTCGAGATCGTATCTAGATAGGATAGTGTGTAGGACAAGAGATAGAGATAGTTTAGGATGTCCACAGTTCCACATAGTCAGCTACACGGATCACAAACTTGTGACGTGTACGCTAGACTTAGATAAGGCACATAGGCAGGGTCCCGGTTACTGGAAACTAAACGCGTCTTTCCCGTCGAGACAGGTTTTCAGAGACCGGATTAGCACGTTAGTAAAGAGGGCTTTGACGGGAGCCATCGTCAACAACAAATGGTGGTTTGCCCTCAAGAGAGCAGTGAGGGCGGAAGCAATAAGGTATAGCAGGGCACTAGCTGTAGAGAGGAACAGAGAAGAGGGGGAGCTAGTGATAAAGTTAGAAGAGGCATTGCGAAGTGGCATCGCATCCGACGTTTTAGCGGCGAGGTTGGCCCTCGACCAACACTTCAATGCTAAACACGAAGGGTGTGCTGTCAGGGCAAGGATGCGTGCTCTGAGGAATGAAGGTGTTGGAGCCGCACGAGAGGCCCGGGTGGCGGAGGCGCAGCGGGGTAACAGAGCCACCATCCGGTCTCTGGTAGACGAACAGGGGCGCGAATTGCTCGAGCCGAGCAAGATGTGCGAGGCGTTTCAGCGGCATTTTGCCCGACTGTTCGGGAGGAGTGGCGAGCGAGAAGGCAGGGTGGACTTTAGTGCCTACCTGCACAGCTTGCCACGACTCTCGGCAAGAGAGGCGGAGTGCTGCGAAGGGGTCATCACGGCGGAGGAGGTGAGGGACGCGATGGCGGGTTGCTCGACGGACAAATCTCCGGGTTTGGATGGTCTGCCCTACGAGCTTTACAACTGTATGCCAGACTTGTTTGGAGAAGTCTTGGCGGTCGTGTACTGCAACTGGCAGCAGAACGGGAGCATTCCCGGTTTTGTGAGCCGAGGAGCGGTAACGCTGCTGAAGAAAGATCCAAACAAGGGGGACGCCATAGATAACTTTAGGCCCATCACTCTGCTCAATGCAGACATGAAAATTTTGGCCAAGGTGTTAGCCAAGCGGTTGGCGTTTGTCATCGAGAAACTGGTCGGCACGGAGCAGACGTGCGCCGTGCCGGGCCGGAGCATCCATGACAACCTCCATCTGATGCGCTACATCATAGAGAGGGTAGTTAAGGAACCTGGCATGGGTGGGGCCCTGATCAATTTGGATCAATCGAAAGCTTTCGATAGGGTAGACCATCGATACTTGGAGGCCGTCCTCGAAGCGGCCGGCTTCGGTCCCGTTTTCCGCGGCTGGATGGCTGCCTTGTACACAGGCATCCGTTCGGTTGTTCGCGTCAATGGACGTCTATCGGGACCCTTCGACATTGCACGTTCGGTTCGTCAGGGATGCCCCCTGTCGCCGCTCCTGTACGTATTGACTCTCGAGCCACTACTGCGGAAGCTGGCGACGCTGAGGGGCATCCCGCGAGAACTGGGGTGCGGGACGAGCGTGTCGGCATACGCGGACGACGTCACCGTCATAGCGTCTAGCCACGAGCACATCGAGCTTGTCGGCGAGACGCTGAAAGACTACGAAGCGGTGACGGGAGCGAAAATCAACCGGGATAAGTCGGTGGGTTTGCTGCTCGGCACCTGGAGAAGCAAGCCCATACCGTCCGGCAGCGCCTCAGTAGTGGGACGCTGGACGGACGGTCCGGTCAAGTTGCTCGGAGTCTGGTTCGGTCCGGACCTGCAAACGGAGAAGAACTGGGACGAGATAACGAGTAGGGTGGCCACTCTCTGCCGGCAATGGTCCGAGAGGAAGCTGTCCCTAAAAGGTCGGGCGGAGGTGGCGAACGCGTACATCGCGTCCGTCATCGAATACCGCCTGACCGTCGTGCCTTGTCCCGATCGCGCCATCACCGAAATGGAGCGCATCCTCTTCCGCTTTTTGTGGAAAGGAAGCGTTCCGATGGTGAGGCGATCCGTTTGTTGCCAACACCCGCTGAAAGGAGGGCTGGGCATGCCGTGGTTGATGATGCGCAGACATGCGCTGAGACTGCGACATCTCCGGCTCTACGTAGACGACGGTGAGCAGGTGTGGTCGCCGTTTGTGCGACGCGCTTTCCCGCAGCTCGTCTCCATGACCGAGCTGCAGTCGTGGATCAAAAAGAGGCCGAGGAATGGCGAATGGCACCGTGAGTGTCGCGTTGCTCTGCAACAACTTTGCCGTCCCGGGTCGACCTTGAGCGGCTGCATCACAACGAAGTCATTCTATAGGGGATTAGTGGAGGGCAGGTACGACGACGATCTCGGGGCGAACCTGGGCGTCGACGAGGAATACCTGACCCGCCTGTTCAGGACGACTTTCGGGCCGGGACCTATGGACAACTTCCAGAGATCCCTGGCCTGGCAGTGTTACCGAGAGGCGCTACCCGTTCGGGATAAGCTCTATAGACACGGCTCGCGAAATGTGGGGCCGACCTGCCCGAGATGCGGTCAGAGCGATGAAACCGTTCTGCACGCACTCGTGCAGTGTCCAACCATTTCGGAGCTGTGGGCTTATGTCGAACGACTGCTGTCGCGTGTGGGACGAGTCGGTTTATCAACCGAGTCTATCGTCAATATCGTCACGCCTCCTTCCTTTAAACGGGAAGGAAGAGCTGTATTTATCGTACTTGTGGCTATGGCCAAAGAATGCATCTGGTGGACGCGTCTGAAAGGATTAGAGACAAATACTTTCCTCTCTGGTCAATCTCTCATCAACTTTTTCAAGTATCACTTGAAAAGGAAGGTGAGAGTAGAGAGGCAAGTGTTGTCTAGCAAATGTTTCGAAAAAAGATGGATACATGTAGCAAGAATGGCACGTATAAATGACGAAGCCACCTTGACCATGATTCTATAAAACGTTTTAAAATTTTGTAAACAGAGAAATTTTATTTAACAAACTGTGACGCTAAAGACCGAGGTTACCGTGGTCTTTTCGTAGGTTTTTCTTTCCACGGATAACCTCCCCATTTATTGGGAATTTTTTGTATTATTTCGTATTTTTTGTAAATACCCCAAACGTTTTGCGATGTTTTTTTTTTTTTTTTTTTTTTTTTTTCTTTTCATCGTTGTCCCCACTTTTGTTTTTTTTTCTGCTTTGATTTCGACCCCCTCGAAAAGAAAAACTCTACATTTGTATTTTGTCCCCTCTGTGTTGAGCCCTGTGTGGCTAATAAAGAAACCTATCTATCTATCTATCTATCTATCTATCTATTTATTTATCTCTCTATCTCTCTATCTATATATCTGTCTGTCTGTCTGTATGGGTGTATGTATCATTGTATAAACATATATATATATATATATATATATATATATATATATATATATATATATATATCTGTATATATGCATATATACACATACTTATTGTGTGTATGCGTAAATTCAAACGCATTTATGCACATGGAAGTGCGTGCACGTGCGTAAGCGCGCGATTGAGTTTGTACGTGACAGTAAAGAAACATGCACATGTATGTTGTAAGTAATTTCACTTGTCATATGTCTATCGTCCTATCTCTGCTTATATTTACTCACCTGCATAAGTCTGCCTTTCATATACGACTGAGTGTGCGTAAAACAGTGATTGAAGCAATATATATATATATATATATATATATATATATATATATATATATATATATATATATATATATATATATATATATATGTACATATTGCTTACACACACACACACACATACACACACATATATATATATATATATATATTACTCAGATTCCCCACCTCAACCTATTTACCTCTCTTTCTCTCACCACCCATGTTACAATCAACTACTCGGGCCCTCACGTCAACCATTATACCTAGTCCTTTCACCCGAAAACATCTACCTTCAGAATATATTCTTTGCTCGTGTTTTTCCTCAGGAGGTTTAAGCGGTTCATAAACGGCATCAAGCTCGCAGGTCACAAAAGGGCCTGCTAAGTTCAGGAGCTCTAGCGCTTTCCTCCAAACTCAGCAAATAAAACACAATAAACAAAACCATAGTAAAGGAGTTCGGTTTGCAGCCACGTAATTTCAAATTTCGCCCCACTGCGCGTCACCTTGAGCAAGTATCTTCTACTATAGCCCTGGCTAACCAATGTGAGTGAATTTTGTAGATGTCATATATATATATATATATATATATGCAGACTTACTTACACACATACACACACACACTCATACTCACACACACACATTCACACACATATGTATATATGTGTGTGTATGTCTGTGCGTGTATAAACCGATAGATAGACAGACAGACAGACAGACAGATAGATAGATAGATAGATAGATAGATAGATAGATAGAGAGAGAGAGAGAGAGAGAGAGAGAGAGAGAGAGAGAGATGTATCATTGTTTTAGTCCCGTACAAGCGCATGACAACCGATGAAGGCTTGTTTATGTCTCCCATATCATAGATGTTCGACAAAATAGACCGATAGAATAATCATCAGAGCAAAGAATAAGTTCCTGAGGTCGATTCGTTGAACCAAAACCTTCAACGTGGTTCCCCAACATGGCAGCAGTCCAGTGAGTGAAACAAATAAAGAAGATAAAAGCGATCTCTAATGTGGACTTTTTAAAGAAAAGAGTGAGATCTGACTATTATTTCTAACATGTCTGGCACCACGTAATCTTGTCACTCCAGTGTAATAGGTTATGGGACTCACCACTAACATTCGACCACCATGCCAATTTTATTTGAACCCCTAACTGATAATAGTTTCATTCGCCATTATCATCCCCCGTTCGAACGCCATTAATATTCTATTTTTCCTACCGTCCTCACGCTTGGCCGCCATATTAGTTTTAGCTTCACTTCGATATTCTAAGCATTTCTACATCCGCCATTTTGATTAATCCCTTCTTTTAGTAAAACACCCCTCACCCGCGCTCCCTTGTTCAAAAACGTCTTAACCCATCGCTACCTTTAACATTATTCTGCAAATATAAGACGACCATCTTTAAAAAAAAGTTCTCCCTACCTTCATTAAGCGCTGTTCTTAACCGCTTTCTCTGCTTCATAACGTCGCCGCCATCTTGTTCTTGTATCTCCCCTCTGTAACATCGCTTCCTCCATTAGAAGACTAGTTAATACAAGCGTCCATTTTCCTTCAACATCCCCAAGCACCATTAAACCGCCATATTGGGTCTCTTCTCTGATAGAATAGTAATGGGACGGTGTAATATTAGGCCAATTTATCTAGTTTCTATTCGATTTTGGATTCGATTTCCATATTTTTTCTATTTTGTTTGCTTGTTATGATGATTTTCTTTCTTATGCCTTGTTATTTTTTGCCAACGTTAACTTTGTTCTTGTTGTTGCTATTATTATTATTATTATTGTTGTTGCTGTTGTTGTTGTTGTTGTCACAATATTTGTTGTATTTTCTTTATTGTTTAAGTCTCCCGTGTATTTCGATTAAAGTCTTCGCTGGTCTGATCAGGTTTAGTCTGGTTTAGTGATGGTAGCTGTGTTGTTGTAGTTGTTGTTATTATCGTTGTTACTGGTGGAGGTGGTGGTGGCGGTGGCGTCAGCGGCGTGTTGTGGGGGTGGCGGTCATTGTAATGGTTTATTAAGACGAATACTACTGTCACCGTTTTTGTTGTTGTTGGTATTGTTGTTGTTATTGTTGGTGATGGTAATGGCTTCAATAGTCTTACTAAAGGTTTAGAAAGGTAACAACTGCATTTACCTCTGCTGCTGTCATTGTTTTTGGTTAGTTCCTATCATCAAAACGCCATCACCAAACTGGTTTTTAGGGTTTGAACGGTGACCTACTCCAATGACCTTGCTTAACTCTTTGCCTATCCCGTGCATCACGTGATATACAGGCCATATTTCCTTGACGTCCATGCATCGTATATGATACATGTTCCCATTTTCTTTTCGCCCTCCAGAGTAACTTGGGACTTATGAAAAGGAAAGTTTTATATTACTTAGAACGTATGAAATAAGGGCTAACAAAAACGTTTGAAAATATGGATGTTTAGGGCAAACTTATGAAGAAGTTTTGCAGGCAAAGGGGTTAAGACGGCAGGGCGTAATTTATGGGACGTGAGGCTGCTATTTCTAGCAAGTCGATCAACTACCAAATTAAAACTTCTTTATCGTAGATTGTTGAGTTGAAAGCTATTGCCTGTTGTAATGGTCGTAACGAAAGCCAGTTTCATAAATAATATTGTAATTTTGGTTGGCGTTGAAAGGATGTCTACTGGCAGAATCGTTAAGGCATCGAATGGATTGCAAACAAGCGTTTAATTACGGATCTTCGCATTCCCCATTCAATTTTCTTTTATTTGTGTTGGTTCGATATTATAAAGTACCAATCAAATATGTCTTAGCATCGCTTTAATCCACTACTATCCTCCCCTGAATTCTTGTGCCTTGTGCTTTTGCTAGACACGATTACCGTTAGTGTTTAGAACTGGAACAACCATTATTGAACAAACTTATGATCAAAGACTTTTCATCCGTGACCTTTCCTTATTTTTTGGTATGTGCAGAAAATTCACGATTACATTATTCCACGTGTCTTTTTTCTAAGAAAGTCGGATGTAGTTTGAAGGAAATTTAGATGTTTTTTCTAGCGATTCTGTTGAGCAAGGGTTCTCAACCATTTTTTCCCTATGGACCCCTTTGGTTACTATTTTGCTCAATTGGACCCTCACGGCCATTCGATGTTTAAAAAAACCCTATTATATTTTTATCATTAAATGTTAGGAATTTATAAAAAAATTCT
>NC_142938.1:3252453-3269953 GCF_046866305.1 Octopus bimaculoides | reverse complement strand
ATCATTATCAAACTCATCATCATCGTCACCAACACCATCACTTTCATCACCTTCATCATCATCATCATTACCACCACCACCACCACCATCACCATCACCATCATCATCATCTTCATCGTCATCGTCATCATCATGATTGTTATCGTTGTCGTCATCATCGTCGACGTCGTCATCATCATCATCACCATCGTCATCATACAACAGCACACAAACCGCAGTGGCATAACAACGCCACATCCTATATCGCCGTTCCATATCACTAGCAAACATTCGCAGCATCACAACGCCAACCCGCCAACACCCCTACACGGGACCCGCTACGATACCGCCGCATCACTGTACTATCACACTGATACACAGAACACCCATACCGCAACACAACAGTGCCATACACTCTCAACGCCACAAGGCCTCTCGTAGCACCACAGTACTACCACACAAACAGGCCTCAACAACACTCGCTACACTGTCTCACCACCGTTTCCCAAGACTAACAAACAACCACAGCATCAAGGCAGAGTGTCGCCACAGCATTACTCAACCACGCTACAAGATATGGCAGTGGAAAGAAGAACCGAGAGGCTCTTGTCTTCTGGAAACCTCGTGACATTTTCGTCACAAATTTTTTTCTGTGATAAACAAAGCATCGCTGATGTCACAACTCATGTGACCCTCCGCCATCTTACATTTCTGTCTTCACCTTCTAAAATCTATAGTACGAACGTAATAACGAATACAAAAAACATACATAGTATGCTTTATACATTTAAGTATGTCTCATACGAAAGATACAGCTGTTTATATCATTTACATACATTAGTGCCTACGTACATATGCAAGCATATATATATATATATATATATATATATATATATATATATATATATATATATATATATATATATATATATATATATATATATATATATATACATATATATATATACACTTATATATACGTGTGTGTGTGTATGTGTGGTTCAAAATTATACCAAAAACAAAACCAGACAGAGACAGATAAAAGATCAGCAAACAAGGTGTATTAGCTTGGTGCTAAGGAAAAATGAAAGAAATTGTTGACTTTTCGAGCCTACGCTCTTCTTCAGGAAGGAACGAGGAGAGAAAACAGATGAAGAGAGGAATAAATGGCGAGAAAAACGTATATATATATATATATATAGATAGATAGATAGATAGATAGATAGATACACACACACACACACACACACACACACACACACACACACACACACACGCACACACACACACACACACACACACACACACACACACACACACACACACACACACACACACACATATATATATATATCATTATATTAAGGCTGTAAGGTGAAACGCCTGTTACCTACATGCTTGAAATTAATGCCCAGGTACTAAAAAACTACCGAAAAACTCCCCAAAAGATACAGGTTGTATTCGGGAGAGTGAAGTGAAAAAATACTAAAGAAGACTTCACGTTAATTGTGAATTGAGTCCAATTTCTGGATTTAAGCCATAAAAAGGCCTTTTTTCCTTCGTCAACGCAATACACAAGAAATATACATACAAATAAATATATATACCTGTACAAAGCGGATTCGCACGTCTACATACAAATAATATTTGCATGTATAGATCAAAGATAAGTCAGATTTATACTTTTTCACGACAACCTCGTGTATATTATCAAAATAGCTCCGCAGGAAATACGATTTTGATCAGGAGTAAAAATATTATATTATTTTATTCATTTATCTATAATAGAATGAAAGGATAAAATCACGTTAATGATTTTTATCAGGTGTGAAAAAGTATTAATCTGACTTATCTTTGATCTATACGTGCAAATATTTGTATGTAGACGTGCGAATCCGCTTTGTTCAGGTATATATAACTATATGTATGTACATTTCCTGCGTATTACGTTGCCGAAGGAACAAAGTCTTTTTTATGTCTTTAATCCAGAAATTGGACCCAATTCACAATTAACGTTAAGTCTTCTTTAGTATTTTTTCACTCGCCCGACTACAACCAGTGTCCCTTTTTTGGGGAGTTTTATCGGTAGTTTTTAGTGCCTCGGCATTAATTTCAACCATAACGGAAGCAGGCGTTTCGCCTTGCTGCTTTAATGTAGTTATATATACATATAATTATTGATTTTATATATATATATATATATATATATATATATATATATATATATATATATATATATAAGCAAACCAAAAATGAGAATAAAACCCCAAAGACGTCTACAGTAAGTGAATTAGGTTGACGCTCAGTTTAAGATGGAAGAAAGAGGTGGTGTGACGTTTCAAGCGTGGCTCTTCGTCAGAAAGAAGGAAGAGGAAAAGTGCGGAGAGAAGAAAAATTGTGTGGCTACATGCTATGTTACAAGTCAAATATAATAATCCACTCCAAATCGTTCGTTGTTAGAGTGTCCGCATCAGTGGAATCTGAAACATTTAGTTTGTACTGGCACCGAGTCGTAGTAGATGAAATAATGAAATCAAAACAAACAGTGATGTTTTGAATTCCTTTAATATGTACGTACGCAAATTAAAACGTATGCATCTAATGATTTCAAAATATCACTTTGTTTTGACTTCACAATTATAACTCTGTATATCTATCTATCTATCTATCAATCTATCTATCTATCTATAAATATGTATGTATGCATGTATATATGTGGTCACACATGCAATGGGATTCCACATGGTTTCCGTCTACAAAATTCATTCACAAGGCATTACTCAGCCCGGAATTACACAAGAAATGACTTGTCCGAGGCTCGTGCAGTAGGACTGAACCCAAATATTAGTGGTTGGAACGCGAGCTTTTTACCGTCACACCCATGCCCTTAGTAAATTCGAAAATGTCAAGATATAATGATATCTGATTGCCTTGATATCCAAGGAAGTCTTAGCCACAATAAATGTGGGCTTAGAAAGAAGTTGAGATGCGGAAGGTTTCTTGGTCACTTCACGATATCGACAACTTCCTGCCAGAAACTCGTCGACGCCAATAAGGAAGTAAACAGCAGAATATAAGGTAGTTGTGAAAAAGACACACAATCACATTATCTTCAGCTGTACAATCTTAGCGAAAACAAATTATATAAATAGATATGACAAATAATTTTAATTTTCTGCACTATTAAACACAACTTACGCGTGTTTGTGTGTCCAACACCACGTTGCAGTAAACCAAAATTATAATCGATCTTCAGTTATTCGGCCGTCATCCTAGTCTTTGACATGTGTATGTATATGTATATATATATATATATATATATATATATATATATATATATATATATATATATATATATATATATATATATATAGAGAGAGAGAGAGAGAGAGAGAGAGAGAGAGAGAGAAAGAGAGATAGATAGATAGATAGATAGATATACAGATATTTGTGAGCGTTTGTCTGTATCTATCTATCTATCTATCCATCTATCTATCTATATCTATCTACCGTCTTATACATAAATATACAGATATATATATACATACACACACACATTAATACATACATACACAAGTACATAAATACACATCATTTATCTTTTATATTTTTCCGTTTACAGCAATCCCGCGACGATCGCGGGTGTTACGTTCCAACCCACCACCCCGCGATCGGTGAAAATCCGCGAAGTCGAAACAGTATTGTACTGTATATTTTTTTTAAAATTATTTTTATAATTTGTATATATTTATTTATTATAAATGCAAAACATGGCGTCGAGCTAAAAGAATCGTTAGCCCGCTGGACGAAATGCTTAGCGGTATTTCGCCCGTCGCAACGTTCTGAGTTCAGATACCGTCGACGTTGACTTTGGTTTTCATTCCTTCAGCGACGAAAGTACCAGTGAAACACTGGGGTCGTTGTATTCGACTAGTCCCCTCCCACCCAATTGCAGGCTTTGTGCTTATAGTGGAAAGGATTATAAATGCAAAACAAAACCACGAAGAATCGACGTAAGCTTAGGTAATAAACCGCGATAGGTGAACCGCGATATGGTGAGGGATTACTGTATTTCTTTCAGCCATTGGCCTGCGGCCATACTGGGGCACTACCTTAAAGTTTTGACAGCTACTGTCACAGTTACACAGATATATATATGTATGACGGACTTCTCTACAGTTTCCGTCAACCAGCTTCATTCATCAGTCATTGGCCAGCTCAGGTCTACAGTAGAAGACACATGGCCAAGGTATTTTGCAGTGGGATTGAACCCGATACCGTCTGGTTGCAAAGCGAGCTTCTTAACCACACAACCATGTATATACTATTTATCTTTTCTCCTGATTGTTTCAGTCATTAGACTGCGGCCATGCTGGAGCACCGCTTTTAATCGAGCAAATCGACTTCAGAACTAATAATACTTTGTAAGCCTAATACTTATTCTATCAGTCTCTTTTGTCGAACCGTCTACCAAATCTACTCCCAGAGATTTGGTCAGCCCGAGGCTATAATAGAAGACACTTGCCCAAGGTGCCAAGCAATGAGACTGAACCCGAAACCATGTGGTTGGGAGGCAAACTTCTTAACACCCAGTCCCTCCTACGCTTCTCTATATATATTCGTACATCTGCATTCCGGTCCCTCCCCCCACTATCACCGTTTCCCCTTTACCAATACGACAACAGCAAGGAAACGAATGAATAAATACGGTAATCATATATCGTTAGTTTATCGTTTATTACCGATATATATTGCTGTGGCAGTTTATATATTGTAATGGTTGGTGTTGTTGATGTTGGAGGGGTGGGGGTAGGCGGGGGAGGGTGGACCTAGATTTGGTTTGCTTCCTCCCCCCCCCCCCCCTCATCACACTGATATCTACATATATACATACATACAGATGCAAACACGCACACACCTCTGCTAATACACGTGCTCACACAAACTATCAGTAACAAAAATCTGTGAACAAAATCGTACGGAGGCTGTGTGTATGCATATAAATGTGTAGAAACGATATGTGCATATGTCTATAATAATAACAAAGCCTATAACGTTAATCACTAAATATATATATATATATATATACATACATACATATATATATATATATATATATATATATATACATACATACATATGCATATATATATATATATATGTATATATATATATATATATATATATATATATATATATATATATATATATATATATATATATATATATACATACACATATATATATAAATATATATATATATATATATATATATATATATATATATATAAATATATATATATATATATATATATATATATATATATATATATATATATATATATATATACATACATATATATATATATACATACATACATATGCATATATATATATATGTATATATATATATATATATATATATATATATATATATATATATATATATATATATACATACACATATATATATAAATATATATATATATATATATATATATATATATATATATATATATATATATATATACATACATACATATGCATGTATATAAATTTGAATGAATATGCATTAATATGTATATATAATTGTGTATATATAAATTTGAATATATATTTATGTATATATACGTGCATATACGCATGCATACGTATGTAAACACACATACCAACACGGATTCATGCATGCATATAGACTTATGATAAATAAAAAGTTTCTGATGTGCATGTGCGTGTGTTAACGTGTGGATGTGTGTGTCAATGTGTCAATGTGTGTTTGTGTGTGTGTGTGTGAGTGTGTGTGTGTCTGTGTGTGTGTGTTTGTTTGTGTGTTTGTGTATTTAGCTATAAAACTATATAACTATGTTTCGCGCTTGAAAGCGTTTTCATATTTCCTATGATCAATAAAGACTAACAGTGGGAAAAATATATTAAATGTTGCTAATAATTTGTCCCCTTTACAATGTCGATCATGTTTTTCTTTCACTTTTTCTTTAGTTTATTAAAGAAGAAAGAAAATGAGGACGATTTAGCGAAATATCTCATATTGTCTGTTTATGTATGTATGTTTGAATACATGTATGTATATATGTAAGTATGTATGTCTGTATGTATGTACGTATCCATTTATGTTTGTATCTATCTATCTACACATACACTCACACACACACTCACACACACACAACAAGCAAACACACTCACTCACACATATATGCATACACCTGTCTACTAACCTATCTCTGTCTTTTGTCTGTCTATCTATCTATCTATCTATCTATCTATCTATCTATCTATCTATCTATCTATCTATCTATCTATCTATCTATTCAGTAAATTACAGCAACCGAGTTCCCTACATACAAATCGTACATCTAAATTAAGAAAAGGATTTTAAAAACAATGCAATAAAAAATTCCAATTGTTTTCCTCTCTCTCAACATGAAATATATAAGGATATTTAATTCTAAACTACCTAAAATATGAAAGTGAATTATATATATATATATATATATATATATATATATATATATATATATTATTTTGCTTAAAAGAGTTCCAACACTGTCTGTTTTTTATGTTTTATTTATATTCCTGCAGAACTAATGTGGGGTATAGAATATGGAATATACAATATATAATATGATATACAATATACAATATAAAATAAAATAACATAAAAATAGATGGCACCATGAAAGAAAGTATTGAATGTAGATGAAATATTGAGTGTTCAATATAAAGGATCAAATATATAAATATATAAATATAAATATATATATATAAAGGCGACTCGAGTTTCAGGGCTATTTCCCTTCGTCATGGCCGGTATGACAGGTTTTAACAGACTGTAATAAGTTGGCTGGTTTTCTGTCTTTTATACCAATTCCTTTGGACGGCAGCAGTAGGTGTTTGGCTATTTTTAGAATTGATGTTGAATCTATTTTTAGAAATGATGATATTTTAATTTCTTGTTTTGTGTGGGTTGTAGGGATAAGATTTTTAAACCCCAGTAGGTGTTTGGCTGTTCTTAGAAATGATGCCAAATCTATTTATAGAAATGATGATATCTGAGAGATTTTTTGTGTTTTGGTTACAGGGATAAGATTTTTAAACCCCAAGTAAGATGGATTTAATCATTGTTTGTTAAGAGTGGGTTTGAATTTCTTAATAAAGTCCTTTTCTTTGCATTTTCTTTCAATTTCTTTCCGGTTATAAAGTTTATGGAATGGAAATATAATAAAAGTTTGATGACCACATGTTGCTAGATGGTTACTCAGTGGTATTTGGCGGACTTCTGGGTTTTTAATCTGTTGTCGATGTACCCGTGAGCGTTCCGATAGTGCATTACCTGTCTGGTCAACGTACAATTCTTCACAATTAGGGCATTTGATGCAGTAGATTAGATTTCTACTTTTGCAGTTCATGTTCGCATTGGTGAATATTTTCCCTGTTTTTGTGTTCATATATGGGCCGGTATGGATTGATCGGCATGTGCCGCATCGGCTATCATTGCATTTGGATACAGTGAATGTTTGATTTTTTTTGCTGAGGTCAAACCTTGCCTTTGTTAGTAGCTTTTTCAAGTTTTTAGGTTGTCTCTTACTGAGAGTTATATTTTGATCTGTAATGATATTTCTCAATTCCTTACTTTGTGCAAGGATCGGTAAGTTCGCTTTGGCGATATTAAAGATGTTCTGGTGGCATGGATTTTGCGTCACTATAAATGGAATGATCTTTTCCTGTTTGTCTTTTCTTTGCGGTGTCCTCAGTTGTTGTATGGGTATTTTCGAAGCCCGCTGAATACCATTTTCTATGAGTCGTGATGGGTATTTTTGCTTCACCAGAAATTCTTTCAGTTCCATCAGGCGTTGATTTCTGGTCTCTATATCCTCTACAATAGTACATATTCTCCTGGCTAGGCAGTATGGTATGTTGCGTTTTGTATGGGGTGGATGGCACGATTTAAAGTTCAAGTATTGGTGTGTGTCTGTGTGTTTGTAATATATATCTGTGGTAATGACGGTGTTCTTTTTAATTACCATTATATCTAGAAATGGTAATTTGCTACTGTTCATCTCCTTTGTGAATTGGGTGGATGGGTGTAGGTTGTTCAGGAGGGTGTTAAATTCTTCCACAATGCTTTGAGGTTTGGTCCAGATTATGAAGCAATCGTCCAGGTATCTCTTCCATGCTTTTTCTATAAGCTTCCTAAATTCGGTGTTACGTATCTGAAATACGAAAAATGTATTTTAAACACATGTGCGCACGCACTCGCTCAGGTATTTATACAGAGCAAAAGCATATATACGCAAGTTCGTCTGACTCAATCTCTAGTTATAGTTATACCGTTGACAGCCACTATGCATGTGCGCGCGTATGTTTGTGTGTGTGGTTTTCCCTCCATCATCACATGACAAACGATGTTGCTTTGTTTATATCCCCGTGACTTGCGATTCGGTAAAAGACTTCGATAGAAGAAGTACCAGGCTTTAAAAGCCAACAGCAAATGTACTGCGGTAAATTTGTCCGCAAAACCTCACTCAGATGGTGCTCCAGCGTTGCCGAAGTCCAATGAGTCAAACAAGTAAAGGATAAAAAGTAGGCGTGGCAAGAAGCTTGCTTCCCAACCAAATATCTCGGGGTTCAGTCCCTCTGCCTGGCACCTTGGACAAATATCTTCTACTATAGCCTCGGGCCGACCAAAGCCTTCTGAGTCGATTTGGTAGACGGAAGCTGAAAGAAGCCCGTCGTATATATATATGTATATATATATATATATATATATATATATATATATATATATATATATATATATATATATATATATATATATATATATTTGAAGGTTTGGAGGTGATGTATAGAAATTATATAGAAAAAAATTTATTAAGGTACTCAGAAACCTGGATGTTTGTACATTTACAGATTTTTATTAATGTCACATATTAAATGAAGCGCTTTTCACCTAGTCGTGTAGGTTTTTCAAATTTTCAAATTGTCAATTTGAAAAACCTACACGACTAGGTGAAAAGCGCTTCATTTAATATGTGACATTAATAAAAATCTGTAAATGTACAAACATCCAGGTTTCTGAGTACCTTAATTAATTTTTTTCTATATATATATATATATATATATATATATATATATATATATATATATATATATACACATCTATTGTGCATGTCTCGGAGTTTGTGCTTGTCCTCTCATCACCTCTCACAACCGATGCTGGTGTGTTTACGTCCCCGTGATCTAGCATTTCGGCAAAAGAAATCGATAGGATAAGTACCAAGCTTTAAACAAAGGTATGGACTGGAGTCGACACATTCGACTAAAAATCTCCAAGGCAGTGCCCCAGCATGGTCGCAGTCTAATGACAGAAGCAAATACAAAATTAACGATAAAAGATAATTAATATCAATTAAAAAGGCATTAATATGTCAAAATGCACGTTAACAGCTCAAAACAAACATTAACAAATCGAGAAAACAAATATTATCACCTCAGAACAGACAGTAACAAATCATTGCAAGCATTAATATAATTGAAGAGCAACAACAAACATTAACAGCCAAAACACAAATTAACACTTGAAAACCAAAATTGATAAAGTTATTGGAAGACAAATTGCAAAAAGACTGCAAAATAAAAATAGGAAAATAAAACATGTCAGAACAAAAGTAAATATAAAATTAAAAAAAGAATAGAAAGAAAGAAAGAAGCAACACTCACAACGACAAAACAAGAATTAACACTTTAAACAGAAATGTATAATACGAGATTTCTACCAAATATTTATATACTAACAAGAAGGAACATACATACATACATACATGCGTTATCAGAAACAAATATATTTACAAAGCAAAATTGGTTTCCGAGCCTCGCTGAATCCTCCACCCCTTCCTCCTCCCCCTCGTTATTGCTATTATTATTATTATTATTATTATTATTATTATTATTATTATTATTATTATTATTATTATTATTATCGTCATCATCATCGTCATCATCGTCGTCGTCGTCATCGTCGTCGTCATTGTTATTGTTAGGGGCTCATTATCAACGCTCTGTTTAAACACTAATGCACCAACAGATGCGCCAGATGAACAAAAGACGTGACTATCTGTTCGTACAGAAGAACCCTTGTCGTGTTGACAATCTGGCCCCACTTTGCCGCTGATGTGTGTGCACAGCTGATTAATATTCATAGCCCTAAACCTTATTCCTAACAGACCCTAGCACCCCGTCACCACCAACAATGGAGATGCCTCTTACTCCTCCCACCCTTTTCTCTCTGTCAAAATCTGTTTGCCTGTCTGTCGGTGAAGTGAGTCTGTCTGTCTGTTTGTTTGTTTCCGACTTTGTGTTTATCATGTTGTGCTGCACACACACACACACACACACACACACACACACACACACACACACACACACACACACACACACACACTTTCATTTCGTAACATAGTGAAGCACACACCCAGCGCTCTCACATAAACAATATACATCCAGGAACTACTACACACACAGGTACACAGAGACACATACATACATAACTGGATCTCCGTCGGTTAAGACGAGGAGTGTTCCAATGGATCCGATCAACAGAACAGCCTCCTCATGAAATGAACGTGCTGAGTACTCCACAGACTTGCGTACCCTTAGCTTAGTTCTCAGAGAGATTCAGCGTGACACAGAATGTGACAAGGCTGACCTTCTTGAATTACAGATACATTCATTTTCGCTAGCTGAGTGGACTGGAGCTATGAGAAATAAAGTGTCTTTCTCAAGGCACAACGCATCACCGGGAATCGAACACATGGCCTCACGTTCGTGAGCCGAATACCCTAGCTACTAAACCACGTGACTTCTGTCCCAGTGAAAACCTCAATAAAATGCAAGCACAATATGTAGACATAACAGGAGTCGCTGTGTGGTAAGTAGATTGCACCTTGGGCAAGTGTCTTCTACCATAGACTCGGACCGACCAAAGTCTTGTGATTGGATTAGGTAGACGGAAACTGAAAGAAACCCAGCCCGTCGTATATATATATGTATATATATGTGTGTGTGTGTGTATTTGTGTGCCTGTTTGTCCCTCCACCACCTATTGACAACCGATATTGGTGTTTACGTCCCCGTAACCTAGCGGCTCGGCAAAAATGACCGGTAGAATAAGTACTAGGCTTACAAAGAATAAGTCCTGAGGTCGATTCGTTCGACTAAAAGGCGGTGCTCTAGCATGGCCGCAGTCAAAATGGCTGAAACAAGTAAAAGAATGAAAGAATGATTTGCGACAGAGAAGAGAAACTATGTACAATAGTGGAAATCTGTTGCACGGTGAATGTCAAACATAAAGCAGGGGTTCTCGACTATTTTTTAAATCTATGGACCCCTTTGACTGTTATAATATGCTATTGCACCACACACACACACGCGCGCGCGCACACATGCACACATGCACGCACAGAGAGAAATATGTAAGGTCAAGTCGACCGAGGAGGGATGTGAACCGTGAATTTAAAGAGCCGTAACTAAATGTCTAATGCTCTAACTATTGCGACAATCTACCACAAACGTGTAATCGTGTCAGAAACCACTCGTGTTTCATGTATGAAGTAATGCCACGCATTCTTCCGTTGAGATAACTTTCCACTTTATCGCACGCAGTTACAACTTCCTTGTTCATCCGAAAGGGCCTTATTCGCTTTGTTTTCTCTCCTTCTCAACACACCGACACACGCACACACACGTACACAAACACACATACACACAACCCTCTCTGTCTCTCTCTCTCTCTGTGTCTCTCTCTCTCTGTCTGTCTCTCTCTCTGTTTCTATCTCCCCCCCTCTCTCTCTCCCTCTCTCTATCTCTCTCTCTTTCTCTCTCTCTCTCTTTCTCTCTTTGTGTGTGTATGTGTGCCTGTGTGTATTTTCCTGGTTACCTGTCTGCTTCTCTACCTTTCGGGTTTGTTTTGACGTATGCCTTGACCTCCCAGAAAAATTGTGCGTTCCTTCTCCCCACCCACACCCCCCATCCTCTAGCTTTGTCCTTTTTGATGATATTTTGGCCTATCGCCTATAATTTGTCACAAAAGCACACAAACAGGCACGACACTCAAAATCTCACACACGCACGCGCACACACACACACACACACACACACACACACACACACACACACACACACAACACACACATATATATAGCATGTAAACGCATGCATACACTACACATTCATATATAATATACAATTGCATCACACACACACACACACACGTAAGTATAATATTTAAGCACATGCATACATTGCACGCAGAGACACTCGTTTATACCTTTGATAACACTCACGGACGAACATCCAACATCACGCACACACACATGCATACACGCACACACATTTACACACTTACACACTCATTCAAACACACTCACACACCGGTCACACACCACACGCACGCGCCTACAAACACATGCCACTCTCTATTTCAGGCAACGCCACTTACACGATTGCTACCCTCCTAATAGATTTCACTCCTCCCCCCACCTCTCAAACCTTACCCCCTCCCACTCGTATCCTCCCACCTCTCTCTCTCTCTCTCTTCACCCTTGTTCCCGTCCTTAAGTTGTTAATAGAATTAAGGTGTCCGATAAAAGGAAGTCTCAACGCCGATGGAGCCGATCGTCAAGGGACTGGTCGGAAAACGCTGTGGCGCGGCGAACAACGCAGAAGGGAAAGTGGGAGTGGCACGGTAATGGCAGAGTGGGGGTGCCAGGGTTTTAATGTTCGGGTGGTAAGTGTAGGGTGGTTGACAGTGGTGGCGGTGCGGGGATTGTAGTTGGAGTGGCAGAAGTGGAGGAGTTGCTGGTGATGAGGGTGGTGTTATTGGTGGTAGTATTGGTGGTAGTAGTGGTATCGGTGGTGGTGGTCGTAATGGTGTTGAAGGTGGTGGTAGTGGTGGTGGTGGTGGTGGTGGTAGTGGTGATGGTGGTGGTGGTGGTGGTGATGATAATGATGGTGGTGATGATGAAGATGGTGGTGGTGATGGTAGTGGTGGAGGTGGTGATGTGGTAGTAATAGTGTTATCCCTGATGATGATGATGATGATGATGATGATTGCGATGATGATGATGATGATGATGATGATGATGATGATGATGATGATGATGATGATGGTGATGATGTTTATGGTGGTGGCGCCGTTAGGACTTCTTCCATGACGGTGGTTAAAGGGTGCGCTAAGATGTTCTGGAAAAAGCAGTCAAGTGTAATGTTAGTATTGGTGGTGGTGGTGGTGGTGGTGGTGGTGGCGGCGGTGGTAGTTGTGGTCTTTCGAGTTGGAGGCGGTGGCGGTGATCGGACAAACAGTGTTGATGATGATGATGATGATGATGGAGATGATGGTGATGATGACGATAATAGCAGTGACGGTCTGTAATGATAATGTACTACTACTACTACTACTACTACTACTACTACTACTACTACTACTACTACTACTGCGATGACTAGTAGTAGGAGTTGAAGGTGTGTGTGTGAATGAGTGTCTGTCTGTGCTTCTGTCTGTCTGTCTGTGTGTCTCTCCGGTTTGAGGTTGGTGGTGGGAGAATGAAGATGGCGGCCATGGTCGGTATTCCATTCCCCCCTGTTCTTTCAACAAGCCGGCCGTGCGATGTGCACTGACTGCAGAAGAATCTTCACAGATTGCCGACCACCACCCCTTCCCCACCTCCACCCCGCCTTCTCTTTCTCTCTCTCTCTCTCTCCCTCTCTCTCGGGATCATCACAATCGTCTCTGCCTTCACCAGCACCATTACGATGCTGACCACTGCTACTGTTATCACCTTAACATCATCATCATCATCATCATCATCATCATCATCATCATCATCATCATCAACGTCATCACCACCACTACCATCGCCACTACTACCATCTCCCCCACTTTTACCACCACCACCACCACCACCACTACTGCCATATAAGACATCGTGGTCACTAAAACTATCAAGAACACCATAAGCCTTTACACCTTCACAACGACGACGACGACGACGACCACCATCACCACCATCACCACCACTACTTTGGCCGTCTCCAACACCACCAATACTACCATCACCGCCGTCACAGCACCGCCACCTCCATAGTCATCTATGTCATTACCACCACCACCACCACAACCACCACCACTTACAACAACAATAACGACAACAACAATGCCAACAACAACATCGCTTCTTTTCCATGGCGTCTTTTTGTTTCCCCTCCTCTCGATGCACCATACAGTTTGATGCTCGGCCATCTGGCCACAGAATTTCATCAACGTTCAATGCAAGCAGTTTGCAGAAGGGTGAAAGACCTCTTTTAACAGAATACTTTACAATTTTACTCTTCAGACTCCATCCAAATTTCTACTTCCCTTCTACTTTCTTTCTTTTTTCTGTCATTTTTGTTTTGTTTTCCTCTCTTTCTTCTGTAGTTTTCTCCTCTTCCTCCCTACATTTCCTTCTTCTTCCCTCCTCCCTTTCATTCTCGACCTCCAGCAAAGTGCCCCTTCCCCTCTATCTCTGTCTCTGTCTCTCTCTCTCTCCAACTCACCCCAATATGTCCTCAGTCCCTCGCCTCTTCCAATACTACAACTCTTTATTGTACCGATGATCCACCTTACCACTTATACAACTCATCCTCTACCTACTTACCTCCCTTGAGTTTCCCCCTCTCATTCCCTCCTCTCTATCTCTCCTTCTGTCTCTCTCTCTATCTGTCCCTCTGTCTATCTATCTATCTATCTGTCTTTCCTCTTTAACCCTTGTTCCTCTTAGTAAGATACACGACGTGTTCATCTGCCCTGTCTCTAACTTCCCACTTTCGTACCGCCCTTTTCCTCCCTTTTTTTCCTTTACATTTTTCCCGCCTGCTGGCGTCTGTTTTGTACGTCATACGCCAATTTGTTCCTTTTCACCTTCCCACTCAACACGCTTTCTCTCTCTCTCTCTCTTCATGTTGCCTATAATTCTACTGGGGGCAGGGCATTCATTCCTATTGTTTTTTACTGTCTTCGAATTCTTCGATTGCTTTCTTTTTCATTTCTTTCTTTCTTCGTGTTCTTTTACTTATCCATTTTTTCTTTCAATTTTTATATTTTTAGTGTCATACGTCCGTTGCCTTCGTCATTTCATTCATTCATGTTTTTATACACACACACAAACGTGTACATACACACACATGTGTATATATATACATATATACATGTATGTATATTTTATACACACACACATATACATATATATATATATATATATATATATATATATATACATGCATATATATAACTGTCCGATGAACGGGAACGTGAAACGTGATTTTTACCAGTTGAGTGGACTGGAGCAACATGAATAAAGTATCTTGCTCATAAACACAACGCGCAGCCGGGAATCGAACACACGACCTTACCACCGTGAGCCAAGTACCCAAACCAGTAAGCCATCGCTTTAACTCAACCGAATAGATCAATTTATACACCGTACAGAATATACTGAGCACAAGGCCTGAAATTTTTGGGGGGAGGGGGCCAGTCAATTAGATCGACCCCACTACAAAACTGGTACCTAATTTATCGACCCCCGAAAGGATGAAAAGTAGAGTCGACCTTGGCGGAATTTGAACTCAGAACGTAGCGATGGGCGAAATACCGCTAAGCAATTCGTCCGGCGCGCTAACAATTCTACCAGCTCGTCGGCTTATATTAAGAATAATAATAAGAGTGAATATGTGTAGAACATGTATCCATGTGTGCATGCATGTATGTATGTATGTATATATATGTATGTATGTATGTATTTGTTCTTTGTATGTATGTAATTATACTCTCGCATACGCGTAAACATGCACACGTCTCTATTTGGTGTTATTTTAAGCAACTGTCAAACGAATTTAATTGCTTTATAATTATCTCAATAAATAGCTAAAAAATCATTGTATAATGTTATAATTTCGAAAATTATAAGAGGAATTCATTGTATAATTGTATGATATTCGTAATTAGCATAAAAATGAACTCTCTCGTAAAAAAGACAATTTTCGTTTTGTAATCAACTGAAAATACAATTAACCAAGTTTGAAATGAACCTACGTCCAGAATGCTTTATAGAGGATAGGTTAGAATTGATTAAATATATCCAGTGTATTACTGGTATAGAAATGGTTGTCTTTTTTTTTATATACGAAAAAAAAAAGGGGTCTGTGATTTTGCTAGTGATTCTGAGAGTAAGGAGTATGAGGTGTGTTAATTAAGAATCGAGATCGGGTGGTGTTCTTCAAACTGCTTCACGATTTTCTGTTACCAACGATTGAACCCGGGAATTTTAATAAATCACATGCATATAGGTGTATATACGTGTGGGAGTATATATATATATATGCATATACACACATACATACGCGTACACACACGCACACACACACACACACACACACACACACACACACACATATATATACCTACACGTATATACGTAAATATATTCTTTTACTTGTTTCAGTCATTTGACTACGGCCACGCTGGAGCACCGCCTTTAGTCGAACACATCGACCCAAGGACTTATTCTTTGTTAGCCTAGTACTTATTCTATCGGTTTCCTATGCCGAAACGCTAACTTACGGGGACGTAAGCACACCAACATCTCGGCTGTCAAGTGATTGGGGGGGGGGGGCAACACAGACATACAAACACACACACACACATGTCCAAGGTACCACGCAGTGAGACTGAGCGCGGAACCATGTGGTTGGGAAGCATGCTTCTTACCACACAGCCACGCTCATGGGTTTAAAACATTTTCCTTCCGTGTCATGCCGTCATTCGTTCATATGCCTAACCAAATGTTTGGAACTCGTTGCCATAGATACTGAGCTTGATTGAAACATCGTTACCTGATTAATAATTGTTGAGAATCCATCACAAATGGTATCATTCCGTTTATCCGGATGGTTACAATCACGTTACCATCGTTACCAATATTATTTGCTAAATTCTTCAGCCTCCAAAATATTAATCGCTACAAGTGCATTAATATGCTTTTAAAGAGTAATAAAAATATAACGGTCCCATACATACATGCATACATGCATATATATATATATACACATATATACATACACACACATATATACATCCATACATACATCTACACATGTATATATATACGTTTCCAATTTCTGATAACCGAGTTCTTTCCGACAAAGTGGAATGGAGAAATATTTTCCGTCAGTTCTGTCTCACCTGAACGAATGAGAGGTGATCGGCCAACCTCGGTGTAGCGACTGAACGAAGTAAAAGTTTCGTATTTTCATATGACTATACTTTGTAGTATGTATTGAGTACTCTTTGGATCATTTCTCAAGCAGAAAACCACGCAAGGGGGAAGGTATGTACGTGCATGTTTGTGTGTGTGTGTGTTTTCGTGCTCTGCATTTACGTTTGTGCGCATGTGTGCATATGTGTGTTTGTTCC